>NW_017671110.1:205416-350659 GCF_001879085.1 Nicotiana attenuata
AAAAAAAAACCTGGATGCTTTTATTTTGGCAGACTCACTTACATGCGTTAAAATAGAATGATGCATTATATCATGTGCATCTGATAAGCCAACAGGACATGATTTAATTGGACCTCTACTTCACAAACAAATCCAAACGAAACTCAAGAGCTACTGATTTTAAATGAGAGAACAGATTGCATATCACCAACAATTCAAATGAGGATCCGGCCTTCCTGAACTTAAACAAATGACTACATTTCAGTCTACTTAAACGACCTCAGTGTTCAGATCATAAGCAGGATCATAGCCAAAATTCTAATGTCAATCTAAAGGACTACTAGGTCTACTTATTTGTGTTCATATGCAAAACAATACAAAGTGTACTTGTTTAATACAAATTTATAATACAACTATAGGGAATTACTAAGTAGAACAATATTTTAAACACACAGTAAACATATGCAACTACATAAAACATAAGATATCTTTGAATCTTCTCATTCCTTCTTCAAATCAGCATTTCAGCAGTACATGGGGAATTTTGGAAGGTGTGTACCTGGAAGTGTATTGAAAGTAATAAGATACACATATACGTCGTACTCAACACTAGCATGTAGCAAAAAAGACAACAACACCAAATCCCTCAAGCTAAGGTTAGACCAAACACTTACCTCGATTCCATGGCCAAACTCAAGCCTCAATTACCGCTTTTCCATTAGTTTCCACTTCCAAACCGCCCGAATATATTCATAATTAACTATTTAACATCAATTAACGCTAAATAAACCAACTCTTAATGCATGATTATAGATTTAACAACACTTTCTCCAAAAAGTCAAAAATTGACCCCGGGCCCGCATGATCCAAACTCGAATTTCGGATCAAAACCCGATTACCCATTCACCTACGAGCCAAAATATACAAATGGTTTTGAAATCCGACCTAAATTTGAGGTCTAAATCCCCAAATTTTGAAATTCCTGAATTCTACCCCAAAACACCCAATTTCCCATGAAAAACCCTAGATTTTGTGATGAAATCTTGTAAAATGATGAAATAGAATAGAGGAAATGAGTTAGAAATCATTTACCTATGATTTGAGGAACAACTCTTCTTTCGAAAATCGCCTATGGGAGCTTAGGGTTTGAAAATTTGAGAGAATGAGTTGAAATCCCGTCTAAGTTGTGTTTGATCAGTTGCAGATGTCGCATTTGCGACCAGAGCTTCGCAATTGCGAAGCTCGCAAATGCGAGACAGACATCGCAAATGCGAACCTGCTGCATCTCTACTACTGTCGCAATTGCGAACTTTTGGTCACAATTGCGAGGGTTCCCTCTCCCTGATGACCTCACAAATGCGAAGGTATATTCGCATTGCGAACTAGGCTGGACCAGGTCTTCTTCACAATTATGGTAAAGACCTTGCAATTTCCAAGCCTGTGAAGCTCGCAAATGCGAAGATTGATCTTGCAATTGCGAGATCAGAGGCCTGCTACAGATATCAGATGCAACAGCAGATTTTCTAAGTCCAAACTCACTTTGTGGCCTATCCAAAACTCACCCGAGCCCTCGGGGATCTAAACCAAACATGCATACAAGTCTAAAAATATCATACGGACTTGCTCGTGCGATCAAATCGCCAAAATAACATCTTAAACAACGAATTTAGAACCAAAACTCAAGGTTTTCTTAAGAACACTTATAATTTCTATTTTCGCAACCGAACGTCTGAATCACGTCAAATCAGTCCCATTTCTCACCTAATTTCAAAGACATGACTCAAATACAATATCATACCTATACCGGGCTCCGGAACCAAAATAAGGGTCCGATACCAACGAGATCACACACTATCCCATTTCTAAAAATCTTATATTTTCCAGCAAACAATTTTCTTCGAAAATTCATTTCTCGGGCTAGGGACCTCGGAATTTGATACCGGGCATACGCCCAAGTCCCATATTTTACTGCGGACCCTACGGGACCGTCAAATCTTGGGTCCGGGTTCATTTACCAAAAATGTTGACCGAAGCCAACTTTAATAAATTTTAAAGGTATTCAATATTTTTCTTAAATTTCACATAAAGGGTTTCGGGAAACGCGCACGGACTGCGCACGCAAATCGAGGATATAGAAGATAAGGTTTCCAGGGCCTCGCAACCTGGTTTCGGATTCTAAAAAAAAGATGACCCTTCATCACATCTAACCTCGAAGAAGTAGTGACGAGAGATCGACTTCGACACTTACTAGTGGTCCAACAATATCAAATACAGTAAAGAAGTGAATAAATATGAAACCGCGTAAATGTATGAAATAACATGTATATAATACGTGGTATAATTCCCCTCTTTACAATTTTACTCTAGTTATCAACTAGCAAGTTACCTCCATAACCAGAGCATATATATAGATATAGTGGATTTCATTAAGGGAGTTGTCATAATTATAATCAGGGAACACCCTCCAGATAAATGGCTTCTAGCCAAATTTCATGCACGATTCTTTGAGAATAATACATACATATATATATATATATATATATATATATATATATATATATATATATATATATATATATATATATGTGTGTGTGTGTGTGTGTGTGTGTGTGTGCAGTGCCAAGGGTTGAGGGGCGCGAACCATAGATGCATCTATTAACCTGCCGAGGCGATTGGCCCGCTCCTATGAGAGTAGTAAAGGTAATACCCCGCTCGCGAATCATACGTGTGTCGCGGTCAAATATAATTTAAGGGACTTCCCCGCTCGCGAATCATACATGCGACGGGGTCAATTGTAGGTTTCTTAACTTATTATTATATTTATCATTTCTTTTCGAAAATACGATGTTTAATGGAAACTCTTAAAATCCCAAATTCCTCAATTCAAATTTCTTTCAACCCAATTATTACGCAACCCTAATCTTGTTTCTTCTCAAACAACAATAAACATAAATTAACAACAATATCAATCAAGGCATGATGTAAGCCTAAAACTACCCGGACATAGGCATAGTTAGTAGCTACGTACACACTCTAGTCACCTCGTGCATACGTAACCCCTCAAATAGAAGCACATATTAAATTATTTCACCTATATGGTTAATTCCTTCTAACAAGGTTAGAATGGAGACTCACCTCGCTTGGAAGTTCCATAACCGGCTTCCCAAGCCCTTCTGACGACTCAAATCGATGCACCGCACTCCAAAACTAGCAAAATAACGGGCAAACCAATGAAAATACATCCTAATATTTATAAAAATTACATTTATATAAATTTCCAACTCCGCTCGAAATGTTGACAAAATCGCCATCGGGCCATAGTGCCTGGATTCCAATATTTTTTAAAGATAAAGTTTACCCACAAACTTACAAACTCAAATATATAATCTACTCCCAATTTCATGTCCAAAATCGTGGTCAAAATCCAAGAATACCAAATTTCTTGGTTTTCCTCAAAATCCCAATTTCTACTAATTTCCATGTTAAAACTTATACTTATTCAATGTATTTAACTCAAACTAGTAAACCACTTACCTCATGCTTGATGGTGAAAATGGAACCTCAAAGCTGCTCCAAAATTGGCTCCCGTGGAAGAAATGGAGTGAAAATGAGCCAAACCCCGATTTTTTAAAAACCTCACTGCCTCCAGCCTTTTCGCACCTGCGATCACTTGACTGTTTCTGCGGTTCTGCAGGTGAGGCCTATAATCCGCTTCTGCGGTCCTCCTCCAGCCCTTCAACTTCCGCATCTGCGCCTCCTCTTCCGCAGGTGCGGTCCCACTTTTGTGGCAGGATGACCGCATCTACGGTCCCAACACTCCTATCCTAGTTCGTATCTGCGAGCCTCATGGCCGCTTCTGCAGCGTCGCACCTGCGGCCAAAACCTCGCAGGTGCGGTTACACCAGAAGCCCAACTGTTTTATCCCTTCCTCAAATTCCATTTTAAATCCGTTAATCACCCGGAATCCGTAAGAGGCCCCCGGGACCCCATCCAATCACACCAACCAGTCCCATAACATAACACGGACTGCTTGTGGTCTCAAATCATATCAAATAGCGCTAAAATCACAAATCAGACCAATTTCAAAGTCGATGAACTTTAGAACTTCGAACTTCTTCAATCGATGCCGAAACCTATGAAATTCATCCAAATATGCTAACTACCACATAGGCGCTGAAACGCTCCTGGGTCATCCAAAACCCATTCCAGACATATGCCCAAGTCCAAAATCATCATATGAACCTGTTGGAACCTTTAAATCCCGATTTCGAGGCAGTTTACCCAAAAATCCAATCTTAGTCAACTCTTTCAACTTAAAGCTTCCAAAATGAGAACTCTCTTTCTAAATCAACTGAAAAATTCCCAAAATTCATTTCCGACCATGCGTACAAGTCATAATACCTGAAGTGAAGCTGCTCATGGCCTCAAACCACTGAACGATACGCTAGAGTCCAAAACGACCGGTCGGATGTTACATTATGTCATTGTTAACCATTCTTCATTTATTATTTCACCAACTCTGTGGACACCTTTGAGGGTTAAAGGCATTGACCAGTGGTGTAACGATCGGATCGGTCTTTCTAAGCTCTAGCAGGTCATTCAGCACTTTGAGGCCATGAGCAGCTCCAAATCAGGTATTACGACTTGTACGCATGGTCGGAGTTGAATTCCGGGAAGTTCTAAGTTGATTTGGAAGGAGAATTCTCATTTTGAAAGCTTTAAGTTGGAAAAATTGTCTAAGATTGGATTTTTGAGTAAACGACCTTGGAATAAGGATTAAAAGGTTCCATCAGGTTCGAATGATGATTTTGGACTTGGGCGTAAGTCCGAATCGGGGTTTGGATGAACCGGGAGCGTTTTGGCGCCTATTGTGGAAGTTAGCATTTTGGAGGAATTTCATAAATTTGGGTTGAAGTTCATTTCAGTGTTATCGATGTTTGGGATTCCGAGACCGGGAATAGATGCTTATGGTGATTCTGGTATTAGGAGCGCGATCGGAAGTGGATTTGAAGGTCCGTAGGTCATTTTGAAGTTATTTGACGAAAGTTAGAAATTTGAAGGTTTTTGAGAAGTTTGACCGGAAGTGGATTGATATCGAGCTCGAATTCCAATTCCGGAAGTTAGAGTAGGTCTGTAATGCCGAATATGACTTGTGTGCAAAATTTGAGGTCAATCAGACGTGATTTGATAGGTTTCGGCATCGAATGTTGATGTTTGAAGTTCTAAAGTTCATTACGCTTGGATTGGAGGGCGATTCATAGTTTAAGCATTGTTTGATGTGGTTTGAGGCCTCGAGCCAGCATAGTCTCTTTCACTGTATTGTATTCACCTTCTGTCCAAATTTGTATTCCGTACAGTTATTGTACTTTATTTTATTTCCTAGTGATTGCTCATGCACTTGTGACACCGGGTTCTGGGATGATCATGGGATTATTTAATATTATGTTTGTTAAAGACATCATTATTTTTTCAGTGAAATTCATTATTTATTGTTTAATGCATAAAGGAAACTATTTCAAAATATTAAAACAAGAAATTTCTAGTTAATTGGTGTTGGCATGCCTGACAGTGGTGTCCAACGCTATCACGACCTTTAATGGATTTTGGGTCGTCACAACATGGTACCAGAGCACTAGGTTCCCTTAGGTCTCATGAGTCATGAGCAAGTCTGGTAGAGTCTCGCGGATCGGTATGGAGATGTTTGTACTTATTTTCGAGAGGCTACAGGGCTGTTAGGAGCACTTCCCTTCTTGATTCCTCATCGTGCGATTTGATTCCCTTTGAGGCTTATGCCTTCATCTCATTTCTAGTCAATCTTATGCAATGCAAAGCGCTGGTAATGAATCGGTGAGTGAGTAATTATAATGGTACTACGAATGTGGTGCGGGATGTTTCTCCCTGTGTGGTTGTTTGAACTATTGTCATCGCTTTGCGGAAGGATATTCTATCATTTTAGCTCAGTAGCTGTACTTCTGAGAGCTTCGAGGTTATGTACAGGTTGCTATGATTCTTATGAACGGTTACCGCGCAGTATTGATGAGAGGGTGGAATGCTTGCCTATGTGTCGGGGCAGTGAATGACCGGAGAAGAGGTTTAATAAGTGTATGATTCAGAGATCCAGTATCTTATTTCCGACGGAGGAAAGGAAATCGAACTACAAAATATCAGGTCTGGGTTGATAGAGTAACGAGACTTGGTGTTTTCAAGTGTGGTGGAATTTTTATCTACGACATGGTGTCGTCGTCCTCGATTGTATGTGTTAAGTTCGCCGGTGCTATGATCTTCTACAATTCGCCTTTGGAGCAGGATATTGTGAGATAGTATTGAAGAAACGGCTGTCAGAGATCCTGGTGTGCGGAAGTTCAAGATTAAATCAGTGTTTCTAATGTCAACAACTTGGGAAAGATGATATTCGAAAAGGTTTAAAGTAGTAGTGATCTGTTTGTGCAAGTGCTACAGAGATAGATATTGATTTAAGGCGACAAGTGGGCGGCAATGGACGAGTAAGGACATGTGGGAAGTGTCTTGTGGTGATTAAACTTCTAGAAGGCCTAGTGTGGAAAACAGGAGCCGAGCAGTTGCTTAGAGGAGTGAGTTTTACCAAAGTGGGAGAGTGGCAGAGTAGTATATGGGATCAGTGGTAGGATAACTACACACCTCGACAAAAAGTCTAGAGTGAACTAGGATTCAGGGTGGACAGTGACTGGGTTTTCGGACTTGACTTGAAATATCGGCCATTATACGGCGGGATATTTGATACAACGTAAAGTAGTTGCTTGATGTGAAGAAGGATACAACATGATTTTGAATTGGAAAATATTGTTGTGTATCTAGTTGATGTCCATAAGAAGAGAATGGACTGGTGCAGTTGGCGAACGATCACGGGCTCAGGTTGGGTTATAGATGTCATAGTGATTGTACCCTGTGCAGCGTCGTTGGCAGATGTCGGCATGTAATTTCCACAGGTGGTTTATCTCCTGTGAATAGATCAACGATCGCGTGGTTGGCGAAGCTTCTGCGAAGAATTCTATTGGCTATACGGTGAAGAGATCGTTCATGTGAATGTGGTTAATGATTCAAAGTATTCATAAAGGGTTTTACAGAATGATTTCGAGGAATTTGGCGGGTTGGTTGTGATAGATCATATCAACAATGATGAAAGAATCTTGTTGGGTTCTAGAGTTGTGTAATGGTGGCTTCAAGCTAAGTGAGAGAGTCCCACCGCCTACGATTAGGTTGTATGGTTATCTTCTTGTGAGGTTTCGGGTTATCGGTGTATTGGTAAGTTATTTTGGCTAAGGGAAAAGAACATAAGTGGTAATTTGAGCAAATGAATTGGTAAAGGTGTGCTATAGTTGGCCTTATTGGCTCAAGTTCAGGCTTTGGGAAGACTCAGGATCTGTGTTTCCTACGGAGGTGATTTACAAGGAATTCAATTGGGCACTCCACAGAGATGGGTGTCCATGTGCCAGCGGAGCCTTAGAATTGATTATATTCAGGACCAAGCCAGAGTGGGTGACTCTTAACAACGGTCCTAGTAAATTCAAAGGTTAAAAATGCAGTGCCTAATGATTTCAAGCACGCGGTTTGCTTAAGAATCGAGCCTTTGTAGAGGATTACAATAAGAGGCTCGAAATGTTCTATGATATTTTCATCGTGTAGTGTAGCATTTGGGGTAAATAGGAGTAACATACTTCGAATTCGTAGAGGGATTAGCATAATGGGTGTATCAGTTGAAGATGCGAATATGCTCACAAGGAGGGTATGAGACGGCTTGTAGGATTTGAGATAGCATGGTCTGGTGATACAAGGCCACTCGGGATCAGTGCGGATTGAGTTTGTTGTGGGTTGAATGGAGTCATTATTATCTCTAAGGAAAGTTAAGAATGAATTAGAAGAAGAAAGATTGGTTAGCAATGGTTGAATTGGCACAATGGTGGCGGTAATCAGTTCCTTCAGCGTGATTATGTTATGCCTGTGATTTGCGGCGGTGCGTGCGAGGCTCGTCGACCGACGTAACTGAATTTATTTGCAAGTATTCAAGTATTATGGCATGTTATGTATAGGAGGATCTCGGAGGGGTTATGGCGGTTTAGACTACTACTTGAGAATTTGAATGTTCTACTATTATTAGAGGTTACTCGCGTGTTGCTATGGTTCTCTTGGAATGAGTTAAGTGAAATGTTTCTATATGACGAAGTGTATACTCTATTAGTGGTTCAGGAGTTATGATGAAATTCTTATATTGTCGCATATTTGCATGTTTGGTGCAGTGAGCGGTATGAAAATTGAAAGTGATGAACCGAGGTTGCGGTTCGGTATTGGCAAGGATGTCACGAGCTCGGATGAGCAGAAAAGGGATTTGAATGTTTGGAGTAAGCTAGTATTGTCTTCAGCATCGCTTGAGATTGGCGATTTGTGAAGGAGGCTTTGCAACCTGATTATGGATTCTTGATTTGCTTTATAGCGTTAGTGCGGCCTGTGGTATGGATGTGCAAACTTGTTATCTGGTGCGGATGGTCGTGGGAGCGTGTTTCGCGAGGAGATTGTATGAGTATGACATGTAGTCACTTGATGGATTGGGAATTTAAACCAAGTATGAAGATTGTGATAATATCGCTAAATTGAGAATTTATGCCTAAAGGGCACTCGGTTTATTGGGTGGTGACTGTGGAGGTTTACTCTGGTTATGATGGTTGTTCTTGTGAGTTATAGGAAAAAGAGGTACTTATGGACCCTTGAAAGATTATCTGCCTAGTATGGAGCGATCAGAATCGGCTTGAGGTCTGTGGATGGATCTAAATATGAAGGTGGGCTCTATATCGGGCCGGATGTGTTCATTTTAGCATAGCGCTCCATATGAAGGAGTATTCGAACGTTGGATGTTATTACGTCGTCGGCTATTTCATGTAATGCTATATTGGGCCATGTGAGTTGTGAAACCGCTTGATAAATATCTCATGTGTTGAGATGCCGTGTAGCGTTGGTGTTATGTGAGCAGGATTGCTCTTGTAATTCAAATTATATATCACACCTCAGTTGTGCTTGAGTTTTGCAGCTTGTGGCACTATCTGTCTCCCCAGGAGTGTATCATGCACTTAGTGTGCTTCTGACTGATATTCAATATTTAGTAGTAATGAGCAATTTAGCTCGGTGTGTATCTCCTTATGTGAGTTCTATGTGTGGATCGGGTTGCACGCCGCAACAGTGTGATGATGAGTACAATTTTCTATATTCTAACTTTTTATGTGTTTTGTTTCCCATTTTCTGAGGATATTTCATATTAGTTGCGTGAGTTTAGTAGTCCCTTCCAGAGTTCGTTTCCCTTATGTATCACATTCGAGTCTGTGGCCTATAGGCACATTTTTGCATCGTATGAGACTTTTGGTTATGTCTGGGGTGGCTTATTGCCGGAGCAGTTCATACTGGGTGAGACGAGGTTATTAGATCTAGGATTAGTGAGATCGAATTATATGAAGTATATGAAAGAGCAAATACCATTATTTGGTTCAAAATAAGGTAATGATTCTTGTCAGGAGTATAGACTCAACGATTTGTTGACTCGACAGTTAGTTATGAATTTCTACACATCTCTTCCGTCGTAGTGGTATTGCAAAAGTTGGGGCAAGACTTATATAAGTCATGCGGTGCGTTGAGAGTATCAGATTTGTGGAATTTCAGCTGTCGTTATCAGAGGGTGATATTATGGTTATGTGAATTATGTAGCGCATACTGTGGATTCAACAAAGGTATGCAATCATGTATTGGTGCATCGTGTAGTGATTGATACTGTATTCATAGGTCTGAAGCATGCCTGGAAGAGAATTTCGGGTGTTGCAACTGGGTTATAAGCTTATTTGTTTTAATAAAAAGAGAATATCTTCATATTTGATCGAGTTAATTTGCTCAACTAAGTTGTGGTAGAACGGGTAGGTGCTTAAGGTGTTAAACAGTGATTCCGGACAACTCCGGTGCAGTTCTCAACACATTCGAGAACGAACGTATGTTTAAGTGGGAGAGAATGTAACGACCTAACCAGTCGTTTTGAGCTGTAGCACGTCGTTTGGCATTTTGAGGCCATGAGCAGCTCCACATCAGGTATTATGACTTGTACGCATGGTCGGAATTGAATTCCGGGAAGTTCGGAGTTGATTTGGAAGGAGAATTCTCATTTCGAAAGCTTTAAGTTGGAAAATTGTCTAAGACTGGATTTTCGAGTAAACGACCTCGGAATTAGGATTTGAAGGTTCCAACAGATTTGTATAATGATTTTGGACTTGGGCGTAAGTCCAGATCGGGTTTTGGATGAACCGGGAGCGTTTTGGCGCCTATTGTGGAAGTTAGCATTTTGGAAGAATTCCATAAATTTGGGTTTAAGTGCATTTCAGTGTTATCGATGTCTGTTTGGGATTTCGAGACTGGGAATAGCTCCGTATGGTGATTCTGGTATTGGGAGCGTGATCGGAAGTGGATTTAGAGGTATGTAGGTCATTTTGAAGTCATTTGGCGAAAGTTAGAAATTTGAAGGTTTTTGAGAAGATTGACCGGAAGTGGACCTTTTAATCAATGTCGGATCCCGATTTTGGAAGTTGGAGTAGGTCCATAATGTCGAATATGACTTGTGTGCAAAATTTGAGGTCAATCGGACGTTATTTGATAGGTTTTGGCATCGAATGTTGAAGTTTCAAGTTCTAAAGTTCATTAAGCTTGGATTGGAGGGCGATTCATGCTTTAAGCATTGTTTGAACTGGTTTGAGGCCTCGATCAGGTCCGCATTATGTTTTGGGATTGGAAGGTATGATTGGACGAGGTCTCGGGGGCCTCGGGTGAATTCCGGGTGGTTAGCGGATCAAGGTTTGGAGTTGAGGAGCTGCTGATGTTAGAGGACTGCTGGTGTAATCGCGGAGTGGGCACCGCAAGTGCGAGCCCACAGAAGCGGGAAGGAAGCCACAGAAGCGGAAAAAGGACTTGAGCAGGGGAGTCGCAGGAGCGGTCATTTTGGTGCACATGGGGGAGCGCAGGTGCGAAAGTGAATGGCGCCGGTGCGAAGAAGGAGCCGCAGAAGCGGCTAAAGGACCGCAGATGCGAAAGTCGTCATGGAAGAAGGGATCTTTTAAAATCGGGAATTGGCCATTTTTCTCCCATTTTTCATTTAGTGTGGGTGATTGTGGAGAGCTTCAAGGGGAGAAATTCTTCATGTATCACAAGGTACGTTGTTCTCACTCATTAAAAGGTAAATACATAATTTTGATACATATTAAAGAATGGAAATTTGTAGAAATTTGGGGTTTGAGGAAAAACCTAGAAAATTGGTAGTTTTGGATTTTGACCACGATTTTGGTCATGAAATTGAGAGTAAATTATATATTTGAGTTCGTGAGGTTATGGGTAAACTTTATCTTCGAAAAATTTCAGAATCCGGGCACATGGGCGTGAGGGTAATTTTGTTAACTTTTCTATCGGGGTTAGAAATTGTTATAAATTGGATTATTATGAGTAATTGAGCATAAATTAACGGTTTACATAATTATTGGCTAATCTTGGAGCGGTGTGCATCGATTAGAGCCTTCGGAAGGGCGTGGAAATGCCAGTTATGGAACTTTGTAGCAAGGTGAGTCTCCTTTCTATCCTTGTAAGAGGGAATTGTCTCCATAGGTGAATTAATAGGATAGGTGATTCTATTTGTGGAGGCTACGTACGCACGAGGTGACGAGAGTCTGTGCATAGCTACTATTATGATTAAGTCCGGGTAGTCTAGGACCCAAAAGCATGCTTTACTTGAAATAACTGTAACCTTATTGACAGTTTAAATTGCTTCAATCGTATCGAAGTGGTAAATGATTTTTCTAAAAGAGTTAAGCTTTGTTTTTTAGTCTTGTAAAAGAGAAATTTACACCTCCTTGAATAATTATTTCCCTGATGAGGTCTTGATTGACTGTTTGAATGTGTGTTTCTTTGTGTACCCGCGTCGCATGTATTATTCGCGAGCGGGGTGGTTGTTTATTTATATTTGACTACGTCGCATGTATGATTCGCGAGCGGGATAATATATGCATCTATGGTTGACGCCATTCGACCTCTGCAGTGCACAGTTTATATATTTATTGGATCGGGCCGTACGACCTCGGCATGATTTGCGCATGCTTGTATTGCTTGCCTTGAAATTCATAGATATTGATATTTGTTCTCCCTGGCCTGAGATAAATATATAAATGATGAAAATGAACTTGGGAATTTTCTATATACGAAAGGATTGTTTACTTGCCTTATGCTATTGAGTTACAGCCGTTTTTATGAAAATTCTCAATTTACTATATTATTTGTATATTATTATTGGACCCCTAGTAAGTGTCGATTTCCACCTCTCGTCTCTACTTCTTCGAGATTAGACAGGATACTTACTGAGCACACGTCGTTTATGTACTCATGCTACATTTGTTGTGCATTTTGGTTGCACAGGCACATGTACCTCTAGTGGCCAAATGGGCGTAGCAGCATGGATGATACAAAGACTTAGGTGAGCTGCATTCCTCGAGGCGACCCCCAGCTACCATAGTCTCTTTCAGTGTATTGTATTTACTTTCTGTCCAAATTTGTATTCCGTACAATTATTGTACTTTATTTGATATCCTAGTGATTGCTCATGCACTTGTGACACCTGGTTCTGTGATGACCATGGGATTATTTAATATTAAGATTGTTAAAGACATCATTATGTATTCAGTGAAATTTATTAATTATTGTTTAATGTATAAAGGAAACAATTTCAAAATATTAAAATAAGAAATTTCTAGTTAAATTGTGTTGGCTTGCCTAATAGTGGTGTCTGGTGCCATCACGACCTTCAATGGATTTTGGGTCGTGACAGGTGGGTTCAGAAAATTCTAGATATTACCACTCAAGAGACTTGTCGGTGAAAGGAATTGGCCCTCAAATATGGGTGGAGGGCAAGAACTACAGTAAACTGATTCTGCCTTCATTCCATCTTTGTACATAAGAAAACTTGTTAACCCTACCTTTTTGTTTGATTCACGTTTCACTTAGGGTTCTATCTCTATCTCTGAGGAGGATGTTTTGCTCGATCCCGCAGAGGCTGCGAGGAACAGAAGGCTCTCACCCGAACAGGTGCCCTCGGGTGTGCTTCCAATGTAAGTGTTTCTTCTCAGAGTCCCCAACTTGACAACAAGGAACCAAAAAGGCAGCATTCTTCCTCGCCCAAGGGTTAAAATAAGAAAGTGAAGAAAGTCGCGCCCGAGCCAGCCACAGCCACTGTGGTTATTGATGGTTATAGGGAAGCCAGTGATGAAGAGGTTTCCCTTCAAAGGAGACAACGATATTCATCAGCTCAACAGAATACTCAATCTGGAGAGCTTAGAACCCCAACCGAGGGTGATGTCCGAGCTCTCTAGGGAGAGTTTAATTTAGTGGAGAATATTGATTCTCGTTTTTCGATCCCAGTTGTTGTTTCCGGTACTATGAGGTCGAGTACCTGGTCTCTTCTGCCTTTGGTTGGTGAGCAACCAACAACCAGCACTGCCTCTGCCGCAGCTTAAGCGCATAAAATCTCAACCTTTCGGGCATTTATTTGGGGCATAAGCCTCGAGAGCGTCTCCAAATCTATAAACGGAATTGCTTAATACGTTTTTTTAGTACTTAAATACTCTAAAGTTTATCTTTGACCTTCTATTTGTATTTATATAACGATAACTTTTTTGTGTAGTTTTCTAGTTTTACCCTTTTCAAACAATAAATTTATGTTTTTTTCATTTTTTTCTTTGAGTCATTAATTAGGTACTATCCTTTTTACAACTCTGAGTATGTCCCATTACAATCAGATTATAGGTATAATGCGTCTTTCTGTCTTTTTCAAATAGGAAAACTAATCTTTTCTATAAGGTTCTTGCATATGTTATTGAATTAAAAAATTAGTTGTTGTCACACAAAACAGAAAAAATAAAATTAATTACTCATTTTAAAAAAGAAATTTCAACATTAGAATTTTGGTAAGATAGAGTAATTAATCAGTAGTATATAAAGTTGTTTAACCAAAAATTGGGATTTCGGTCAAAGCTTTATTTTAGAAGAACTCGGACTAATGATAATTAAGTTGAAATAGGAATAATTAATGGAAATAATAGCCGAACAGAAAGCAAAGTAAATCAGTATATTTCAATAGTATTCCGTGTCTTTACAAATGTTCAGTCCTCACCTTTTTATAGCTATCTATAAGTAATACATTTTTTTCCTTCCCATAATGGAGTCATTATGGATAATTAATGGCATTTAATATAACGTTATAATTTGTAATCGTAACTGATTCCATACAGATTACATAACGTTTTCCTTAATTAATGCCTATTAATTACAAATAATACGTATCTATACTCTTTTTGCTATTTAGATTCACTCTTCTAATGTGATTCCTGAATATTAAGAGGTTCGAGCACCTATCCATTCTGATTTCCTTGAATCTCTGCCCGTGCCTGTTGAAGCTCGTGCCTCTTCAACTATTCTTTGCCATCTGTCACTCTTTGACCATCTACTTGTCATGACATGTCACCTTATAATTAATTCTATATATGAACTTAATTTTTCCCAATACAGATAGTCCGCCCACTTGCCATTTATTCATCAATAGAATATTTGGGAAGTGGATCTCTTTAAAGCGGGAATATTTGCCGCCATTAATTCTTCTCTGGAACTGACGCTTCGTATGTCATTTCCATTTTGATGTTCATGACACGTGTCATCTCCCAATTAGTTCTGCAACTTTTCAGCGCCTTTTAGGGCTTTTTACGACTTTATCAATTACGAAATGACGGCTTCCATCATGACGTTTCCATCATTGCACCTTTTCCTTTGATGGTTCCTTCTGAGTATAAATATAACTTTTCGTCTTTGTCTTTCTCATAAAAGGTTTAGAATATTCAGTTTTTGTTTTCTTCTTCCTCGTACTACTATGTCTTCTTCAAACCCTAACCCTCGGAGGGTCCCCATTGTTGATAACCTTCCTCTTGCTCCTGTTAGAACTAGGAGAGGAGGAAGACTTCGTAGTTTAGGATCTTCATCATTACGTGGCCCTTCTCTTCCTTCAACGAGTTCTACTCCACCTTCTATAACTAGAGGTTCTCTTTCCCAGAGGTCTGCGTCGAGCAGTAAAGAGCCCAATGAAACTCTTCGTGAACCTTTGGTAGATGAAATTGTTCCTACTGAACTATCTTTTTACAATGATAGAGAATCATCATAAACCAAATTTTTTCTATGTCTTCTTTAGATTGTGCTAATATTTACCCATCTCAAATCACTGAAGGTTTGATTTCTGTGGTTCGTAGGGATTACCATTGGAGTCATGATTTCCCCATTATAATTTCCAATGCAAACCAAAGAATTACTTCTTACTTGACTGGGTTTTCTTTTGTATATACATACCCTTTTAAACTGAATTTCAAGCCCCCTATTGACCCTGTTATCATCGAATTTTGTCATTTTTTCGATGTTTGTTTGGGACAAATTGGCCCCATCGTGTGGAGGGTTGTTGCTTGTTTGAGGCATTTGGCCAACATTGCTGGTTTGCCTTTTACTTTTTTCCATTTGATCCATCTTTATTCTCTCAAACTTTTCCTCCATGGAATTTTTACTTTAGTGGGAGAAGCAAGAGAGTTCTGGTTAGCCCAGAGGACGATAAAGACCGTGGCTGGTATGCCAGGTTTATTGCTGCTCCCACTGTTGGTTTAGTGGGTGAAGAGAATGTTCCATTTCCTAAGAAGTGGAACTTTGCACGTAAGCTTTCTGTTTATAACATTGTATACCTTTTTCTCAATTTTACCTGCTATCATTTTGACATTCTCTTCTTTTTCAGCAACCATGGGAATTGTTGATGAGATTCCCAATCTCCGTGGTTGGGTAGAAAATTTGTTGAATGCTGCTCCGATGGAAGGTAGATCTTGGAAAAACATTTCTCATCGGTTTTGTTGGAAAGTGAAGACTCATGGTAGATGATTTTTCTCTTATATCTGTTGTATTTTCATTTACTTTTTCCTTTGGAATTTGTTTTGATCCTTCTTTTTATCAGGATTTTCCATTAGAGGTATAAGTGTTGAGGCTGTCGTAGCTTCTAGAGTTTCTTTAGAAAGAGCTCAAGAGATAATCTTGGGTTCTTCATCGAAAAGGAAGGCTGCTGCAGTCCAAGACTCTGAAGAAGAGGAGGAACAGGATGGGTGTTCTTTGATAAAAAGGCCGCGATCTAGAAGACGCGTCTTTTCAGACAATGAACCATCCCCTCCCCATTTTGGTCCTATTACCGAGCCTATTGAAGCCACGGTAATCTCTTATGATGAGACTCATGTGACAGCTCGTGACTCTACGGATCAACTCTTTGCTCGTGGGTTCGATAGTGAAGACGCGTCTTTTCAGACAATGAACCGTCCCCTCCCCATTTTGGTCCTATTACCGAGCCTATTGAAGCCACGGTAATCTCTTATGATGACACTCACGTGACAGCTCGTGACTCTACGGATCAACTCTTTGCTCGTGGGTTCGATAGTGAAAATTTGTGTTTGATTTCTGATGAAGTGCCCCTTGCCTCATTTTCCATATTTGTTCCTGTGACATCTTCTTTACCGGTTGTGAATGCTGCCGTTGCTGCTCCGCCCCAAGCTGTTTTGACTCCTTCCACAGTTCTTCCTACAATTGTCCATCATACTGAGGTTGGTTCCTCAAGTGGAAGTGAAGCTATGAAGCAAGTTATCATCGAGGTTCCTACCAATGGTAACCTTTTGAGGAAATCAGGTCGGGCTGATGTGTGGTTGAAACCACTGATCGGTCCAGTTGAGAAATCCAAGCTTAAGAGTCACAACTCTTTGACTTGGTTGAATTATATAGTGCAATCATCTTTAAAGGTATCCCTTTTCATACTTTATTACATTTTTCTTCTATTAAGGTTCTTACCCCGTTTTTTTAGATCAATCTAGTTGGCATGGAGATGATAAAGAGAATTTCCCACACGGAGCAATTAATTCATGATTATCAAATTGTAGCGGACAACTGGAGAGAACAATATGAAAGCCTTCAAATTGATATGGAAGTGTTGGAAGAGAGCAAGTGCACCTTAGAGCAGCAATTGAAGATTTTGACATCAGAGTTAGCAGTTGAGAAGGCTTCCTCAAATCAAGCTAATAAGGACAAGAACCTCCTTGAAACATCTTTTTCTGAGCAACTCTCCAAGGCCAGTGAAGAAATTAGAGAGCTGAGAGCTTTGCTAAGTGAAAAAGAAGCCTATGCTTATGAACTCGTATAAACACTTTCTCAGACCCAGGAAGATCTCTGTGAGTCTTCTAATAAGGTAAGTTTTTTAGAAAGTTCACTCGCTCCTCTGCAAGCTTCTTATAATTCTGCCCTGGCTGAGAATGACAAGCTTAAAAACGAGATTGATCAATGGGAGAAAGATTATGAGATCCTTGAGGACAAGACTACAATTGAAGTGAGTTGGGCAATTTTGAGCACACGCCGCGATACCCTGGTGGAAGCTAGCCAAGAGGGCTTTAACTTGAGTGCTGAGCTAGCAAAGATAAATTAAACTATTGAAAAGACTCAGCAAGGTCAAGATTTTCCTTCTCCCATGGCTGATACTCCCGAGCATATTGAAGATGATATGGGTACGGTGAATGTTCCAACTCCTTCAAGCTAACTCGAACCTTCTGCTGCTAGTGATCCTGCTTTAGATCCTTCTTCTACCCCTCAGTGAAAAGTTTATGACATGTTACTTCTCTTTTTTTTTTGGTGGAATATGGTTATAACCCCCGGTCCCATTTGGGGGTTTTAGTTTTTGGAAATGGCAAGTCCCCAGACCTTTTCGGAGCATTTTGTATAAATGACAAATAGTTTATGACTAGGTTCATACTTAGTCTAAACATTTAATATTAAGAAGTTTTTGCTCTAACTGGAGCTTCTGTTTTTCTTATTCTTGCCTTTAAACTCAAGGACTTGTTAGTTAATTCGTGGGTTTATGTTTTACCCTTTTTTTGCATTTTTTTTAATTTTATAAAATGCTTTTATTAACTTCATGGATGTCTTAATCAAACATGAATTTTACAAAAGAGGGCCCTTTTATATTCGACACGTAATGAAGAAGACGTCTCAACTTCATAGTGGTGTAAATGTTCGATAAAAGAAATAGGAACACACATGTTTCTTGAAATAACTTTCATAAAGTTTTCATTTGAACTTTGCCAAGTTTAAATAACATCTTACATGTGTTTAGATAACTTCTATAACTTTTTCGTAACTGTTTTCTTTACAACAGATTTCAAAATAGGAAATAAGATTCAAGGTTTTTCTTTATAACCCATTTCTATACATTGCCTTTAACCTAGATATCATAAAATTTTGAAATATATAGGTTTTTTGACTAGCTTTGTGTTATTGGCTCGTAACCTTGCTCTGAACTTGACTCATTCGATGAGTAGAATTCGGGCTTTGAGGCTTTGACTTGAACTTTGATTATTGACTTGAACTTTGATTGTTGTCAATCTTCTTTGCCTTCTTTATACATATGTCCTATGTATATTATATAGTCCACCAAGTTTTTGAGCTTTGAAGTATGAAATCTCCAGCACTTAATTACTCATCTCATTCGGTCCATTTCCTGAAAAGGAAAAACATACGGGACTCGGAGGTATGATTTTAGATGAAGATTGCTTAACCCGTTTGAATTTCTATCAGAATAATTGTAACCCTAGATCGGGAATTTATTTTTTTCCACGTGTCTTGCAGGTCGTGATTCATCACTTAGTACGGGTTAGCTTTTTGTCTATCATCTAAAATCGTTAGTAAAATTTTAACAATTCAATAATAAAATTTTAAAATAAGGGTACCTGCCCGTGGATACTTCTTTTCCTTAGAAATAGTATCTCTTCAGATGAACGGCATTAGAATGTGAAGGTAAAATCCTGCCATCCATTGTTTCCAGCTCGTACGCTCCCTTACCTGCGATACCGTGAATCTTATAAGGTCCTTCCCAAGTCGGACTTAACTTTCCCATATTAGCTGCTCTTGTGGATTGAAAAACCTTCTTGAGTACGATGTCCCCAATCTTGAAGCATCTTAAGCGAAGTTTCCGACTATAATATCGTTCCATAACTTGTTTTTGTGCTGCCATTCTTATTAATGCAGCTTCTCTTCCTTCTTTAAGTAAATCTAGGTTTATTCGAATTTCTTCTTCATCGGACTCCACTGTTGCTTGTGTATATCTCGTGCTTGGCTCCCCTATCTCGACTAGGATTAAGGATTCAGCTCCGTATACCAATGAGAACGGTGTTTCTCCCGTACTTGTTTTTGCTGTTGTGCGGTAAGCCCATAAAACACCAGGTAACACCTCTGGCCAATTGCCTTTGGATTCTTCCAATCGTTTCTTCAAATTGTTGACTATAACTTTATTCGTTGATTCAGCTTGTCCATTACCCACCGGATGGTAAGGCGTTGAAGTAATCCTTTTGATCTGCCAACTTTGAGAAAATTCTATGATCTGTGCGCCAATAAATTGTGGGCCGTTATCAGATATGATTTCCTTTGGTACGCTGAATCGACATATGATATTTCGCAAAATGAAATCTCTGACTCCTTTTCTTGTACCTGTTCAAAAGCACTTGCTTCTACCCACTTAGTAAAGTAATCAGTGAGTACTAGCAAAAATCTTACCTTGCCTTTTGCTTGTGGTAGTGGACCCACGATATCCATCCCCCACTTCATAAAAGGTCACAGTGTAATGACCAGATGTAACAATTCTGCAGGTCTATTCATATTATTACCGTATCTTTGGCAGTTGCCACATTTAGCCACAAAAGTTTCCGCTTCTTCTTCCATTTTAGGCCAATAATAGCCTGCTCTAATCATGGTTTTCACTAAAGATCTTCCTCCCGCGTGATTTCCACAATGCCCCTCGTGTATTTCTCTCATCACATAATCTGTTTGAGAAGGTCCGAGGCATCTTGCTAAAGGACCACCGAACATTTTACGATAAAGATGGGCTTGCTTTAAACAGTAACGAGTAGCTTTTTTGCGAAGCGTGTGAGCCTTTTTCTTATCTTCAGGGATAGTTCCGTACTGCAAAAAAGTGATAATCTCATTCCTCCAATCCCAAGTTAAATAATAGAAATTTATCTCATTTTTGTTTTGATCGAGTACTGAATGAAATAAATGTATTACAGAAGCATTTTCATCATTTGTCACTTCCGCTGCAGATGCAAGATTAGCTAAGGCGTCCACCTCAACATTCTCCTCTCGTGGTATCTGCACAATTTTCCAGGTTTGGAATTGCCTAACCAGATCACGCGCCTTCTCCAGGTAATTCTGCATTCTTGCCTCCTTGGTTGTATAAGTCCCAGCATTTGGTTAACTACGAGCTGTGAATCGCTTTTGATTACGACATGCTCTTTTCCATGTTCACGTGCCAGTTCTATACCTACAATCACAGCTTCACACTCTGCCTCATTCTTAGTTATAGGATGGCATTTTATGGCTTGTCGTATAGTTTCACCCGTAGGTGGTACTAAAACAATTACTAGACCCGCCCCTTTCACATTCGATGAGCCATCAGTAAATAAGGTACAGGTTCCTGAATCAGATCCGTTAGATACTTGTAGTTCTTTTTCTGCTTCTAGTTGCATCCCTTGGCTAAAATCGGCAAAAAAATCTGCTAACACCTGTGACTTTATTGCGGTTCTAGGTTGATATGTGATGTCATATTCACTCAATTCTATGGACCACTTGGCTAACCTACCTGATAACTCATGTTTGTGTAGTATATTACATAGGGGATAAGCAGTCACTACAGAGATAGGGTGGCATTGAAAATAAGGCCTTAATTTCCTAGATGCCATCATTAATGCAAGTGCAAGTTTTTCTAGCTGTGGATACCGTGTCTCAGCATCTAGTAATGATTTGCTAGCATAATAAATCAGAGATTGTTTACCTTGGTCTTCACGAACTAAAACAGCACTCACCGCTACTTCTGAAACAGCAAGGTAGATAAGCAACCTTTCCCCATCTTTTGGTTTTGCGAGCAACGGTGGATTTGATAAGTATACTTTCAAGCTTTTGAGTGCTTGATGAAATTCCTCAGACCATTCGAAATGATCTTGCTTTTTAAGAGCTGAAAAGAACTTAAAGCATTTTTCTGATGACTTGGAAATAAATCTTCCCAAGGCTACTATTCTTCCCGTAAGTCTTTGTACTTCTTTCTTACTTGTAAGCATATCAGGAATTTCCTTAATAGCTTTAATCTGTGCGGGATTTACTTCAATGCCATGGTTAGAAACAAGAAAACTTAAAAACTTACCTGATGCAACACCAAATGCACGTTTTTCAAGATTCAACTTCATATTGAATTTACGGAGGATCTGAAATGTATCAGACAGATGCTGTATATGATTCCTTGACTATTGAGATTTGACCAGCATATCATCTATGTAGACTTCCATGGTTTTCACTAATTGTTCTGGAACATTTTGGTCACCAACCTTTGGTATGTGGAACCAGCATTTTTGAGGCCAAATGGCATTACTTTGTAACAGTAAGTCCCCCTGTCTGTTATAAATGAAGTTTTTTCCTCACCTAGGGGATCCATTTTTATTTGATTATACCCTGAATATGCATCTAAAAAACTTAACAATTCATGTCCTACAGTAGCATCAATTAGTTGATCTATATGTGGTAACAGAAAAGAATCTTTAGGACAAGCTTTGTTTAGGTCAGTGTAATCTACACAAACTCTCCATTTACCATTCTTCTTTGGTACTACTACAGTATTAGCTAACCAATTAGGATACTTCACCTCGCGGATAGACCAAATTTTTAAAAGTTTTTGCACCTCATCTTGAATCACCTGATTTTTAAACGATCCCTGCTTTCTTTTCTATTGTTTGATCGGTGTACATGATGGATCTTCATTCAACTTGTGAGTCATTACTTCTGAAGGTATTCCTGTGATATCAGAGTGGGACCAAGCAAAACAATCCACGTTAGTTTCCAAAAATTCAGTCAACTTACCTTTCATTTCGTGGCTTAAGATGGCCCCAATGTAGACTTTCCTTTCAGGCCTTTGTATGAATAGTTCTACAGCCTCCAACTATTCAATCGTTGTTATGATGTCTCCATTTTCTTCTGGTTCATGGATGGAATCGGGCCTTGAGTCCACATCCGTTCGCCCGTGTTCAGTTGAGGCTTGTGTTGTAGCATCCTCAACTGGATTCTGTAATTGCTATTTTTCTTCATTTTTTGTGCTTGAATATGCTATGGAGTTGATGCTCCTAGGTGTCTGTTGATCACCACAGATTTGACGGATTCCCCATTGTGATGGGAATTTAATGACTTGATGTAAGGTAGATGGCACAACATCCATTTCGTGAATCCATGGTCTCCCGAGAATCATATTGTAAGCCATATCCATCTCTACCACCTGAAATTTCGTATCTTTGACAACTCCATCTGCGGATGTTGTAAGTACTACCTCCCCTTTTGTCACGACGCTTGAATTTTCAAATCCAGATAAAGTGTGCGCCTTGGGTACTAGCTTATCTTTAGCTTGCATCTCGTTTAATACTCTTACCAAAATGATGTTCACGGAGCATCCTGGATCAATCAAAACTCGTTTCACGTTAGTGTCATGTACAAGTAGATATATTACCAGTGCATCATTATGTGGAGTTAGCACGATGTCCGCATCTGCATCATCAAATGTAATACTTTCTTCCTCCAAAATATGTCGGACCCGCTTCCCGTGTGTAACTGTGACTTTTGAAACTTTCTTGGCTGTTGTGTACGTCACGCCATTAATTTCTTCTCCCCCGCTTATAACGTTAACGGTCCTTTTTGGTGAAGGAGGTTTAGGAGGTTCCTGCCTGTTTTTCATATATGCTTGTTTACCTTTTTCACTAAACAACTCAGTAAGATATCCTTGCTTTAACAAATGGTCAACTTCACCCAGCAGTAATCTACAATCCGCCATTTTGTGACCGTGGCCGTGGTGAAACTCGCACCAATGATCAGAATTTTGTCTGTTTGGGTTTGATCTCATTTCTTTTGGCCAGCGTACCTTGTCACACATGCTCTTCAAAACAGCCACCAATTCGGACGTGCTTACATTGAAACTGTAACCGCCGATCTTCGCGTTAGAGCTTCTGTCATCACCACGAGTCTCTCATGTGTTTCGTTCTTTCTTAAACCTTGATGATGAACCTGATTCTCTGTCTCTCAACCTATGATCGTACCTTGAGTTATCATGTTTCGATCGTGAGTCTCTTCCTGCTGGTCCCATATAAGGCTCGTACCAATTTTTATCGGACCTTTTTTCAGTTTTAGCACGCCTTGAACTTACCCTCTCCTCTTTTTGAAGCTGGGTAATAGTATCTTCTTCTATCCGCATGTTCGTACTGTATCTGTGGTAAACGTCATTCCAAGTTGTTGCTGGAAATTCTCGTGGGCTTTCCTTGAGTCGTCTTGTGGCCTTCGAACTCTTCTCATTTAGATTGCTGGTAAATGCCATAGCTGCCCAGTTATCAGGTACGCGTGGCAATGTCATCCTTTCACGCTAGAATCTGTCTACGAATTCTCTGAGCAGCTCCGAATCTCCTTGCTTTATTTTGAAAATATCCTCCTTTGTTTTTTCGACTTTTTGATCTCCCGAGTGTGCTTTAATAAATGTATCTGCAAGCTCAACAAAAGAATTTATAGAATTTTCAAGCAAAAGGGAATACCATGTTAATGCTCCATTAATGAGTGTTTCACCGAATTTTTTGACCAGGACTGATTCAATTTCTTGTTTGGTTAAATTGTTGCCCTTTAGCCAGTGGTGAATGCAGTCACGTGGTCTCGTGGATCAGTTGTGCCATCGCATTTTGGGATGTCGGGCATCTTGAATTTCTTCAGAATCGGTAGAGGAGCAGCATTGGGCTTCCAAGGTTGTTGTGAATATTTATCCATATCTATTCCCTTGATTACAGGCGGTACTCCAGGTATTTGTTCAATGCGATCGCTTTGCTCTTTGAGCTGTTTCTGCAAGGTTAATACAAAATTTCTTAAATCAGAATTAACTATGTTACCTGGTTCGCCATCACGAGATTCGTTGGGAGTTCCACCACTGCCTGAATTAACGAGCCTAGAATGTGGGTTTTCCAAAGTATTATTACTCGGAGTTGGTGTTGGTGGTGCAACCGACAACTGGCTAGCGAAAGCCTCAAGAGCTTTGATGACCTGTTGAGCGATTAACTTTTGCAAAGCTTCGTTCATAGCCTCATCAATTTTCAATTGATCATTTGCATTTGATTGAGATCCATCAGGAGTTCCTTCTCGAGATTATCGAGGACAATTTTGTGGGGAAGGGACAAGGGTTCCATCGCCTTGCAGATTCTCCTGGAGTTGACGGTCTCTTTGATTGTTGTCGTTGATATTTGACATGATTGATTTGACAAGAAGGTTAATTTAGAAAAGGAATAGATTATAAGATTCCTAGCAGCGGAACTAATTTGTTTAACCAAAAATTGGGATTTCGGTCAAAGCTTTATTTTAGAAGAACTTGGGCTACTGAAAATCAAGTAGAAATAGGAATAATTAATGGAAATAATGGCTGAACAGAAAGCAAAGTAAATTAGTATATTTCAATAGTATTCTGTGTCCTTACAAATGTTTAGTCCTCACCTTTTTTAGCTATTTATAAGTAATACGTTTTTTTCCCCATAATGGAGTCATTATGGATAATTAATGGCATTTAATATAGCGTTATAATTGGTAATCGTAACTGATTCCATACAGATTACATAAAGCTTTCCGTAACTAATGCCTATTAATTACCAATAATACGTATCTATACTCCTTTTGCTATTTAGATTCACTCTTCTAATGCGATTCCTGAATATTAAGAGGTTCGAGAACCTATCCATTCTGATTTTCTTGAATCTCTGCCCGTACCTATTGAAGCTCGTGCCTCTTCAACTATTCTTTGTCATATGTCACTCTTTGACCAGTCTACGTGCCATGACATGACACCATATAATTAATTCTATATATGAACTTAATTTTTCCCAATACAAAAGCGTGGGCATGGCTAAACCCTAAAGGAACTACTTCAGCCAACAAACACTTTCCCCTATGGAGAAGAAGGAAGACGGAGAGCGCTTCTTCATGACCTGATAAGGTTATCTATGAGATAATTTCTTGGCTTCCCGTCGAGTCTTTAATGCGTTTTAAGTGCGTTTTCAAATTTTATAACTGCCCTTTTATCGGATCCAGCCTTTGTAAACATCCATCAAAGCCACTCTATATCTCGTCCTGATAAAACAAAATTACTGACACGTTCAGGGTATGGAAAAAATTTCTATACCATATATCAGGCCTCCTTTAATCGTATTGAGGAGTTAGATGGCATGGAATATCTTAGATTTCATTATGTAAAAGGTGTGTTCTGCTTGTAGGTTCAGGGGTGCAGTCCCCTGTTATTTATAAACCCATTACAAGAAAAATAAGATCTCTTCCTTCCCTAAATTTCCTTGAAAAGGGAATCATTATTTGCTATTCAATAGGTTTCGAACCATATAGAAGAAGTACAAAATTTTGATGATAACAAAACCCAAGTATTATTCACCCCCTGCGATACTGGGTTTTCACTCTAGGCTCAGATGAATCATGGAGAGATTAAAATTACGGATATTACAAAAGAAATTGATATCATTGGTGTCTATGGTAATACAGATGGCCCTTACCCTGTATGTATTGCTAGTTTTGATATAGGAGTAAAACTATTCTTTGTCCTAATCCTTATGGAAGACATCATCTCTGTTGGTGAAAAGGTATTCACCAAGAGATTAGAGCCTTAGTTTTTAGTATTTTGATCTGTTTTTTTTAATAAATTTGTCATTTTACTTCGTGACATGGTGAAAAGGTAATCTTTTTGTTTTGTTTGACCAAATTAATTATCTCATTTTTTTTAAAGTAAAAAAAAGAGAGTATAGAGTTCTATATGATCATATTACTTATTCTCATTGTAAGTAATATGTGAAAAATATTTCTTGGATTCGCTCGAGGCTCGCCCACTATGACACAAAAATACCGTGATGCACAGATGAAAATCTCTTGTCTTTGATGCAGTTACAAGCATCTGACTAAGTGTTAGACCCTAACTCTTTGTCATCGGGTGTGGCACGGCTGTGGAAAGGATTTGGGCGTGATGGCCTTGTTAATGCCCTAGGTACGGGTAAAACGATCATGCGGGCGACGGACATGATATTGGCATTGAGGGCTGTTGTGGCCAAGTATTGGCCAAGGCCTTGGGACAGGCAAGGCGCGCTTGGCAAAGGCTTGATGAGGCAGCATGGGCAATGTTAGGGCGGCATGGCACGGCATGCGTGCCAAAGTCCGAGGCATGGCACTTTTGGGTTGTGGCAGCTATGTACGGGCTAAGCTAAGGCAAAGAGGGAAGGCAGGATGATGGCAAAGGCTTTCAATAGCTAAGGCCAGGCTATGTGAAGGAAAATACAAGCAATGGAACGGGGGAAACAAAGGTTGACATGGGCAAGGCAGAAACTAGGCCAAGGCGGTGTGCGGGCGGCAAGCGGCGCCGGGCGTGTGCGGCAAAATCATGGCAGCAGGTTGCGGGCGAGACATTGGTGCGGAGCAATGTCAAAATGAGTTAAGGCTTGGCACAAAGCAAGACTTGGCGTGAAGCATAGCTGACCAAGTCAAAAGACACATGCAAGGCACATGCCAAAGTAGTTGGCGGTTATAGTTTCATAACCACTTGTACCCATAACCTCCCATGACTGATTATGCTTGTATCCATTATCCATTTCGTGTATATCATGCCCTAAGTAGTTGGGGATGTCAACTACATGTTAGGAAGAAGATTTAAACTTAGCCCGACAAGTGGCAAAAGTTGTAGACGACAAGTGTCATGTGATGTCAAGTTTAAGGGCTGCCTATGTTCTATAAATAGGGCCTTTGGACTTAGGCAGAGGTAGAGTGGGTAATTTCGTGTGAAATTATAAGTGGGAAACAAGAGTGAAACGTGAGGATTTCAAAGTGTTTCAAAGGGGACTAANAAAGTGTTTCAAAGGGGACTAAGGCTGGGCATAGGGCAGGTCTTAGTGTTGGCCAAAGAACGACTTGTGTTCTTGCCAAAAGTGGGCTGTGAGCGGACTGTGTTCATAGGAAGTGAGGGTCCTTTGTATATTTTCCAAATTAATGCAAAGGCTGGGAATTTTCCCATAGTTGCTTTGTGTTCTTACTGATTTTACGATTTGCTGCCTAAAATTTTATTAACGCCAAACTTGCTGAAATTTGGCTAAGTGTGAAGGAATGCTGAGTCAAGTGCGGGACTTGACTACCGCGCGGGTGTGACTTTGGACTGACCAAAAATGCCCCTGTGACAACTGGTATCAGAGCGGAGCAGGTTTGTGGCAGTGGCAAGACGATCGGTGGCAGATTTCGTGGTTCTATTTGAGAACATGGTTGGTGGCACAAATGTTGAACTGCGTCAAAGGGTTGAGCAGTTGGAAGCACTGGTTGGGCAGGCTCTTGAAATGGGTGGCGATTCTTCTGTTCTTGCTAGAATGGCATGTTTGGAGGTAGATTATGTGGCGAGGCATGAAATAACGCTGGCAGAAATGGCCTTGGTACGCCAAGAGAATGAAGAACTACGCGAGGAGGTGGCTGAACTACGAAGGGCATTGCAAAATTCTGCCCCTAGAAGTGATGAACGCACTAAGTTGAGAATTCTGGAGCCAAAGGCTTATGGTGGTGCTAGAAGTGCCAAAGAATTGGAAAATTTCTTGTGGGATATGGAGCAGTATTTCCAAGCTGCTCGTGTGCCGGATGATGAAAAAGTGGTGATCACACCAATGTACTTGGTTGATGATACAAAGGTGTGGTGGCGTACACGAGTTGCGGATGGGGAAAGTGCTGGATTGCCCAAGATTGAGACTTGGGAGATGCTGAAGAAGGAATTAAAATCCCAATTCCTTCCAACAAACTCGTCGTGGATGGAACGAGATGGACTGCGTCGCTTGAAACAAAGTGGCACGGTGAGGGAGTATGTCAAGGAATTTTCGTCCTTGATGCTGAATGAAAGTAATATGGCAGAGGAAGACAAGCTGCATTACTTCATGAGTGGATTGAAGGGCTGGGCGCAATTGGAGTTGAGAAGGCAGAATGTGCAAAGTCTCTCTACTGCCATTGCAGCGGTAGATGCGTTGGCGGACTTGAACATAGGTGATGACCCTGCTGAAACTTCGCATTCAAAGTCCGACGGAAGGAAAGACAAAGCAAGGGAATGGAAGAAAAACGGGAAAGGCCAAGCTGTTGAAAATGAGGAACTTGTCAAGAATGTGAGACAGGAAATTCACAATGGCAAGGAAAGGAGCGGCAAATTCAAAGGCTTCTTTACTTGTGGTGGACCGCACTTGAAGAAGGACTGTCCGGTGCAGGCTAGAGTGAATGCAATGCTAGCTGCGGAGAAACAGGAACAAGTGGCGGAGGCAAATGCCATAGTGGCTGATGTGAATGGAGCACCTGGGGCGTTGTTTGTCAAATAGCCCTTGGGGTTGATTAATTGAGTTGGCTCGACGAGGACATCGATTTCAAAGGGTGTGGGTGGTTTGTTAGACCCTAACTCTTTGTCATCGGGCGTGGCACGGCTGTGGAAAGGATTTGGGCGTGATGGCCTTGTCAGTGGCCTAGGTGCGGGTAAAACGATCATGCGGGCGACGGACATGACATTGGCATTGAGGGCTGTTGTGGGCAAGTATTGGCCAAGGCCTTGGGACAGGCAAGGCGCGCTTGGCAAAGGCTTGATGAGGCAGCATGGGCAATGTTAGGGCGGCATGCGCGCCAAAGTCGGAGGCATGGCACTTTTGGGTTGTGGCAGCTATGTGCGGGCTAAGCTAAGGCAAAGCGGGAAGGCAGGGTGATGGGAAGGCATGGCACGGCATGCGCGCCAAAGTCGGAGGCATGACACTTTTGGGTTGTGGCAGCTATGTGCGGGCTAAGCTAAGGCAAAGCGGGAAGGCAGGGTGATGGAAAAGGCTTTCAATAGCTAAGGCCAGGCTATGTGAAGGAAAATACAAGCAATGGAACGGGGGAAACAAAGGTTGACATGGGCAAGGCAGAAACTAGGCCAAGGCGGTGTGCGGGCGGCAAGCGGCGCCGGGCGTGTGCGGGAAAATCATGGCAGCAGGTTGCGGGTGAGACATTGGTGCGGAGCAATGTCAAAATGAGCTAAGGCTTGGCACAAAGCAAGCCTTGGGTGTGAAGCATAGCTGACCAAGTCAAAAGACACATGCAAGGCACATGCCAAAGTAGTTGGCGGTTACAGTTTCATAACCACTTGTACCCATAACCTCCCATGGATGATTATGCTTGTATCCATTATCCATTTCGTGTATATCATGTCCTAAGTAGTTGGGGATGTCAACTACATGTTAGGAACAAGATTTAAACTTAGCCCGACAAGTGGCAAAAGCTGTAGACGACAAGTGTCATGTGCTGTCAAGTTTAAGGGCTGCCTATGTTCTATAAATAGGGCCTTTGGACTTAGGCAGAAATGTGGGTAATTTCGTGTGAAATTATAAGTGGGAAACAAGAGTGAAACGTGAGGGTTTCAAAGTGTTTCAAAGGGGACTAAGGCTTGGCATAGGGCAGGTCTTAGTGTTGGCCAAAGAACGACTTGTGTATTTGCCAAAAGTGGGCTGTGAGCAGACTGTGTTCATAGCAAGTGAGGGTCCTTTGTATATTTTCTAAATTAATGCAAAGGCTGGGAATTTTCCCGTAGTTTCTTTATGTTCTTACTGATTTTATGATTTGCTGCCTAAAATTTTATTAACGCCAAACTTGCTGAAATTTGGCTAAGTACGAAGGAAGGCTGATTCAAGTGCGGGACTTGACTGCCGCGCGGGTGTGACTTTGGACTGACCAAAAACGCCCCCGTGACACTAAGCATCCCAAGAAAGCCTGACGCTCGGTTGCCGGTCAATAACTTTTATAATTGTCATGTGCAAGATTCTAGACTCACTGCTGGTAACTACAAACTGAAGAAAATAATTGAGGATACTTTACATATCATGATCCAAGCCAATATTATCCCTATGCATTGTTTTAGGAAGACAAACCAGGTGGCTGATCATCTTGTTAAGCTTGCTACATCCAACTTTGAAAATAAGATTTGCCTCTCTTTTCGACAGCTTCCTAGTGGTGCAAAAGGCCCCTCATCTTGGACAAAATATGATAAAGCAAAACATTTTTTTAGTTAATCTTGCTTAGTCTATATTTTGTCGAACATGGGACTAATGTTATAATACATCTCCTGTTCTTTTTTGAAGGACACCCTTTGTAATGACCCGGCCGGTCGTTTGGAGCTCTAGCGTGTCGTTCAGCAGTTTGACGCCATGAGCAGCTTCATTTCAGGTATTTATGACTTCTCCGCATGGTCGGAATTGAATTCCGGGAAGTTCGGAGTTGATTTGGAAAGAGAATTCTTATTTCGGAAGCTTTAGGTTGAAAGAACTGACTAAGATTGGATTTTTGAGTAAACGACCTCGAAAACGGAATTCGAAGGTTCCAACAGGTTCGTATGATGATTTTGGACTTTAGAATATGTCCTGATCGGATTTTTGAAGACACGGGAATATTTCGGCACCTATTGTGGAAGTTAGCATTTTTGGAAGAATTTCATAAGTTTGGGTTGAAGTGCATTTTAGCTTATCAATGTCCGTTTGGGATTCTGAGTTTAGGAATAGCTCTGTATGGTGATTTTGGTAATAGGATCGCGATCGGAAGTGAATTCGGAGGTCCGTAGGTCATTTTGGAGTCATTTGGCTAAAGATAGATATTTGAAGGTTTTAAGAAGTTTGACCGGAAGTGGACTTTTTGATATCGGGGTCGGATTTTGATTCCGGATGTCGGAGTAGGTCCGTAATGTTGAATATGACTTGTGTACAAAATTTGAGGTCAATCGGACGAAATTTGATAGGTTTTGGCATTGAATGAAGAAGTTTAAAATTCTAAAGTTCATTAAGCTTGGATTGGAGGGTGATTCATGATTTTAGCGTTGTTTGATGTGACTTAAGGCCTAGAGCAAGTCCGTAATGTGTTATGGGACTGGTTGTCTGATTTGACGGGGTCCTGGGTGCCTCGGGTGGATTTCAGAAGGTTAACTGATCAAATTTGGAATTTAAAGAAGAAATGAAGCAGCTGCATTCTGGTGTAACCGCACCTGCGAGGCTGGGACCGCAGATGCGGTCGTTTTGTCGCAGATGCGGGACCGCACCAGTGGAAGGAGAAGCGGAGATGCGGAAGTTGAGAGCTTGGACGAGGACTGCAGAAGCGGATTGTAGGTCGCACCTGCGGAACCGCAGAAGCGGTCAAGTGACCGCAGGTGCGGAAATGCTGGAGGCAGTGAGGTTCTTTTAAATCGGGGGTTGGGTTCATTTCAACCTCATTTCTTCCATTGGAGTCGATTTTAGAGCAACTTTGAGGTGCCTTTTTCACCACCAAGCATGAGGTAAGTAATTTATGCTAGTTTTAAGTTAAATACATGATTATATATGGATTTGGACGTGGAAATTCGTAGGAATTTGGGATTTTGAGGAAAACCTAGAAACTTGGTATTCTTGGATTTTAACCACGATTTTGGGCATTGAATTGAGAGCGAATTGTATTATTGAGTTCGTATGGTTATGGGTAAGCTTTATCTTTAAAAAAATTCAGAATCCGGGCGTGTGGGCTCGAGGGCGTTTTTGTCAACTTTTCGATCGGGGTTAGGAATTGTTCCAAATGGGATTATTATGAGTAATTAAACATATATTAATGGATTTGCATAATTATTGGCTAGTTTTGGAGCGTTATGCATCAATTTGAGTCTTTGGAAGGGCGTGGAATGCCGATTATGGAACTTCGGAGCGAGGTGAGTCTCCTTTCTAACCTTGTAAGAGGGAATTGTCCCCGTAGGTGAGTTAATTGGTTATTTGCTCCTATTTGTGGGGGCTACGTACACACAAGGTGACGAGAATCCATGCGTAGCTACTATTATGCTTAAGTCCGGGTAGTTTAGGGCCCAAAAGCATGCTTACTTGCAATACCTGCAACCTTGATGACAAATTTAAAACGCTTATAACATATCGAACGTGTAAATGAATTTCCTAAAAACCAGATATCATTTCTTGACTTTTAAAAGAGGAACTTGCCTTTTCCTGAATATTTGCTCCTTGATGAATCATTGATTTGACTATTTGAATGTGTTTATCTATTGTGGAACGGGTCGAACGCCTCGGTAGATTAAATAGATGCATCTAAGGTTCGCTTCATTCGACCCTCTGGCAGTGCATAGTTTATATATTGTTGGATCGGGTCGTACAACCTCGGCATGATTTGCGCATGCTTGTATTGCTTGCCTTGAAATTTATTGAAGTTGATATTGTTTCTTCTCGGTTTGAGTATGTGTATGTATATATATATATATATATATATATATATATATATATATATATATATATATATATATATATAAATATATATAAATGATGAAAAAGGAATTTGGGGATTTCCTATAAAAGAAAGAATCATTTAGTTGCTTCATTCTATTGAATCACAATCATGTTTATAAAACAATCCTCGATTAATTATATTATTGACGTATCATTATTGGACCACTAGTGACTGCCAAAGTCGACCTCTCGTCTCTACTTCTTCGAGATTAGGCGGGAAACATAATGAGTACACGTTATTTTCGTACTCATGCTACACTTGTTGTGCATTTTTGTTGCACAGGAACCTGTATTTCTAGTAGCCTATTGGGCATAGCAGCATGGATGATACGGGGACTAGGTGAGCTGCATTTCTCGAGGCAACCCGCAGCTAGTATAGTCTCTTTTAGCGTATTGCCTTTACCTTCTGTCCAAATTGTATTCCGGACAGCTATTGTACTTTATTTGATTCCATAGTAATTGCTCATGCACTGGTGACACCGGGTTCTGGGATGATTATGGGGTATTCTGTAATAACTTCTAAAGATTCTTTATTTATTCTGTAAAGATTATCTTTTACTATCCAAATTGAAAGAAAATCATAGTTTTCACAATTATTTAAATGAGAATTTAAATAAGTATTTATGGTTGTCTTTCCTGACAATGGTGTCCGGCGCCATCACGACCCTTAGTGGATTTTGGGTCGTGACAACATGGTATCAGAGCACTAGGTTTCCTTAGGTCTCACGAGTGATGAGCAAGTCTAGTAGAGTCTCGCAGATCGGTATGGAGACGTCTGTACTTATCTTCGGGAGGCTACAGGGCTGTTAGGAGCACTTCCCTTCTTGATTTCCTCATCGTGCGATTTGATTCCTTTGAGGCTTATGCCTTTGTTTCCTTACCAGTCGATCTTATGCGATGCCAAGCGCCTGTTATAAATCAGGAATTGAGAAATTTTAAAGGTACTACAGAGGTGGTGCGGGATGCTTCTCCCGGCGTAATTGATTTGACCATTGTCGTCGCGTGTGGAAGGATATTCTGTCGTTTCAGCTCAGTAGTTGTACTTCTGAGAGCTCTGAGGCTAGGCACAAGTTGCCATGGTACGTATGAACGGTTGTCGCGCAGTATTGATGTGATGGTAGGATGTTTGCCTACGTGTCGGGGGAGTGAATGACTCGAAGGGAGGTTTACTCAGTGCATGATTTAGAGATTCGGTATTTTACTATTGGTACGGGAAATGCAATCGGGCTTAGAATGTTCAGATTTGGGTTGATGGAGTAGCGAGGCTTTGTATTTGCGAGCGTGGTGGAATTTTCATCTGTGATGAGGTGTCGTTGTCCTTGTTGAATGTGCTAAGTTCGCCGGTGTTAAGACCTTCTACAATTCACCTTTGGGGCAGGATATCGTAAGATAGCAATGGAGAAGCGGCTATCAGAGATCGCGGGGTGCGGTGGTTCGGGATTGAATCGATGTTTATGATGTTGATGGCTAGAGAAGAGATGATCTCCAGAGAGGTTTGAAGTTAGTAGCGGTCTATTGGTTCAAGACCTACTGGGTTAGATTTTTGATCTAAGGCATCAGCTGAGCGGCGAAGGATAATGAAGGACATGTGGAAAGTATCATGTGGTGGTCAAATTTCTAGAAGGCCAAGGGTAAGAAGCGGAAGTGGAATAGTTGCTTAAGGAAGAGGATTTGGCAAAAGTGGGAGAGTGGCAGAGCAGCACGTGGATTCAGTGGCAGGATAACTACACTCTTGAGGAAAGTTTGGAGTGATTTGGGAATTTCTAGTGGACGGTGATTGGGTCTATGAGCTTTTTGAAATATTGGCTAGCATAACGGCGGGAGATTTGATATGACGGGAAGGAGCTACTTGATATGAAGAGGGATACAACATAACTTTGATTTGGAAGATGTTGTCACACGTTTAGTTAATGTCCACAAGGAGTGAATGGACATGTGCAGCTGGTGGATGAGCACGGGCTCAGGATGGGCTATTGAGGTCATAGTAATTGTACCCGTGCAGCGATGTAGGAATATGTCAGCGCGTAGTCTCCACATTTGGGGATGTCTCCTATGAGCATATCGGCGGTCGCGTGGTTGGCAAAGCTTCGGCAAAGGATTTCATTAACTATCCAGCAAAAGGTCTAATATGTGAATGTTGCTAGAGATTCAGAGTGTTCATGAAATAATAAAGAAAGGATTTCGAGGAATCTGGCGGTTTAATTGTGTAAGGTCATGTCCATAAGGGATAAAGAATCTTGGTGGGTTCCAAAGTTGTGTAATAGTGGCTTCAGGCTAAGTGGGAGAGTCCTACCGTCTATGATTGGGTTGTATGATTATCTTCTTGTGAAGATTGGGTTAATCGGCATATTGCTAAGTTGATTCGGCTAAGGGAAGAGAACATCAGTAGTAATTTGAGCAAAGGGATTGAAGAATGTGTTCTATAACGGGCATCATCGATTCATGTTCGAGCTTTGGGAAGACTCAGGAATTATGCTTCGCGTAGAAGTTAGTTGCAAGGAAGGTGATTCGGCCGGGTGCTTCTTTGAGAGGGTGGTCATGGGCTAGCGGAGCCTCGCAGTTGATTATATTTGGGACCATGTCAGAGTGGATGACTCTCAACAACGGTACTAGTGAATTCAAAGGTTAAAAATGCGGTGCCTAAGGATTCAAGCCCGCGGTATGTTTAAAAATAGAGCTTGTGAAGCAGCTTATGATAACAGGCGTAAAATGTTCTATGATGTTTTGACTTGCAGTGTAGCATGGTATAAAAAAGGAGAAAAAGACTTTGAATTCGTGGAGGAATTATCAGGATGGATGTACCAGTCGAGAGGCGAATATGCGCACAAGGAAGGTATGAGGTGGTTCGTGGTATTTGAGACAGCATGGTCTCGTGTTACAAGGCCACTCGGGTTGAGTGCATTATGGGTTGAATGAAGTTACTATTATTCTAAGGCAATTACGGATAAATTGGAAGAGGTTGGATTGGTTAGCCATGGTTGAGTTGGCATACTGGTGGCAGTGATCAGTTCCTTCAGTGTGATTAAGTTATGCAAGTGATTTGTGATGGTATGTGTGAGGCTTTTCGGCCGTCGTAGTTGAATTTATTCGGAAGTATTCTAGTATTATGGCCTGCTATGTATAGGCGGATCCCGGAAAGGGCTATGGTGGTTTAGACTACTACTTGAAGATTGCATATTCTACAGTCATGAAGATATTACTCGTGTGTTGCCATGGTTCTCTCAGAATGAGTTAAGTAAAAAGCTTCCATGTGAGGAAGTGTTTACCATGTTAGTGGTTCAGTAGTTATGATGAAATTCTTGTACTATCACATACTGGCTTGTTAATGCAGCGAGTGATATGAAATTTCAAAGTGAGGATCAAGGTCGCGGATTGGTGTTGACATGGATGTCACGAGCTCGGATGAGCATGAAAGGGGTTTGAATGATTAGAGTAATCTGGATTGTCTTCAGCTTCACCTGGGATCGGTGTTTTGTGAAAGAGGCTTTGCATCCTTGTTATGGATTCTTGATCGCTTTTCAGCGTTAGTGCGGCCGTTAGTATGGATGTGCAGACTTGTTATCTGTTACGGAAGATCGTAGGAGCGTGTCCCACGGGAAGATTGTATAAGTGTGGCATGTAGTCACTTGATTGACTGGGGAATGAAACCAAGTATGAAGATTGTGGTGATATGGTTAATTTGAGAATTTATGCCTGGAGGGCACTCGGTTTATTGGGTTGCGGACTGTGGAGGACTACTTCGGTTATGATGGTTGTACTTGGGTGTTATGGGAAGAAAGGGTTACTATGGACCCAGAAAAGATTATTGGCCTAGTTCGGTGCGATCAGAATCGGTTTGAGAACTGTGAATGGATTTAAGTATGAATATGGGCTCTATATCAGGCCGGACGTGTTCATTTTAGCATACCGCTCCTTATGGAGGAGTATTCGGACGTTGGGTGTTAATTCATCGTCGGCTGTTTTATGTAATGCAATATTGTGCCGTGTGAGTTGTGAACGGCTCGATAATTTTCTTATGTGTTGAGGTTCCGCATAGCGATGGTGTTATGTGAGCAGGATGGCCTTTAGTTTCAGAACATATATCGCATCTCAGTTGTGCTTGAGTTTGTTAGCTTATGGCACTATATGTCTCCCCAGGGATGGTATTATGCACTTATCCTGCTTATGATCGATATTCGGTATTTTGTTGTAATAAGAAATTTAGCTCGATGTGTATCTCCTTATGTGAGTTCTATGTGCGGATTGGGTTGCACACCGCAATAATGTGTAACGACCCAGTTAGTCGTTCTAAGAGTTGTAGCCCTGTTCTCTCATTTCTGTTTCTTTATGTGTTGTTCAGCTGTGTTGAGTTGTATCGAGTTGGTAGGTTTGGGTTCGAAGTAGTTTTGGAGTAAAAGGATCACTTAGTCTCTTAATTAGAAAGCTAAGTAAGAAAGTCAACCGGAAGTTGACTTATGAGTAAAAGAATTTGGATTTGGATTTTTATGATTCGATTAGCTTTGTTGGTTGATTTTAGACTTAGGAGTGTGTCCGGAATATAATTTGGAGGTCCGTGGTAGAATTAGGCTTGAATTGGCAAAAGTTGGAAGTTTAGAAGTTCTTAGGCTTGAATTCGAGGTTGATTTGGTATTTTGGTGTGGTTTTGGGTGTTTCGGAGGATTGGTTAAGTTCGGGTAGTGATATATGACTTGTTGGAATTGTTGGTTGAGTTCCCGAGGGCCTCGGATGAGTTTTGAATAGGTTTGGGTTGTGTTGCGCTCGTTTTTCTTATGTTTCGACGCCGTTTCTTCAAGCATAAATTATAGTATCATATTGAACAAATGAGCTCCGATTTATTTTTTGATTGAAGCATTAGATCCGTATTGTAATTACGGATCTGTAGCAAAAAGAATCATCGAACTTGGACATCGTATGAGGATTTTATGGTCATTTTACTAAAAATTAGGTTGCCAGATTTTTTCAGAGTAATTACGAAATTGCCACTAGCAGCGTATTTAAAAATCTGCACTATTTGCAAATATTAAAACCTACATATCTCCTTCGATATAAAGTCAAATTGAGTGATTCAAAAGCCTAACTTGACTAGAATTTCACAAGGAATCCATTGGACGCATAAAATACGAGTTTCGGGATTGTTTGACTCGAGAAACGAGGCAGAATAGCTGGTAGAAAAATATACAAAACTAGGGTTTGTTCATTCGGTCATATTTTGAGTTGGGGAGCTCGGATTTGGGCGATTTTCACCATATGGATTGGGTTAAGTGTTCTCTTCTCGATTTTGATTATAATTTATGAATCCATCTTCGTTTTTGGGATTTGATTGATGATTTCAAAGTGAAATTGAGGGAGTTAGGGTTTGAGTTTTGGAGAGTTTTAAGTGAGGATTTGAGGGACCAAACGGAGTCCGATTTTGACGAATTTTATATGGTTAGACTCGGGAGAGGACGAGTATTATTACTCTACCATTTTTAACTGATTCCGAGACGTGGGCCCGGGGGCCGAGTTTTGGCCGATTTCGGATTTTTGGCATGTTTATGTAGTTTTTATTGTGTAATTCGATTCTTTAGACTATGTTGATAGTAGTATTCTAAATATGGTTAGATTCGAAGCTTTTGGAGACCGAGTCGAGGGACGAGGACATCCCGGAGTAGGATTTTACGTTGTTGAGGTAAGTAACAGTTTTAACTCTGGCTTTGAGGGTATAAACCTGGAGAAATTGATATCATATGATTATTTGGTGGTGATACCCACGCTAGGTGACGGGCGTGTGGGTGTGCACCGCGAGGGATTGAGGCCAGGCCTAAAAGCTATTATCTGTGGTTATGTGTTTACTTGTTGTTGAACTTGTTTGCCTTCATGTTAAAGATCCTGTTTAGGTTTTATTCATGCTCACATTATTTGTACTCAGTCATAGAAATTATTGTACATGTTTACCTCGAGCTCTATTATTTGCTAATATGCTGTGATACTTGATGTGGGCTGTGTTCCCTTATTTGTTGGTGATGGTGAGGGTAGTGAGGTACATGACTGAGTGAGGCCGAGGGCCTGGTTGTGAGGATATTAATACCATAGCGCGTGAGTTGTCCGCGTAGCACGTGAGTTGACCGTGCGGGTCCAGGTATTGATACCGTAGCGCGTGAGTTGTCCGCGTAGCACGTGAGTTGACCGTGCGGATTCAGGTATTGATATGGTAGCACGTGAGTTGTCCGTGCTTAGCACTTGGGCTTTGGGAGCCCCTCCGGAGTCTGTACACACCCCCAGTGAGCGCAGAGTGTTGAGTGTATTGAGTGTTGAGTGTGAGTGCTGAGTGATGGAGGGACATTGTTGTGAGGTTCATTTACTTTTGCTGTTGCTGAATTTATCTGTTAAATTTCTTTGTGGCATTTACTGAGTTATGGAATTTACCTGTTTATTCCTGTTATTTTTAAAATTGTGAAAAAGTAAATAATTGGACTATTTTACTTAGCTCGTCACTACTGCTCAGCTCCTTAGTTATTTCTGTTACTACTGAGGTGGTTGTACTCATACTACACCCTGCACTTTATGTGCAGATCCAGGTGAGTTAGAGCGCGGCAATCGTTGAGTTCAGACCGGCTTTAATTGGAGACTGCAACGTAGCTTCCAGCGTCCGCAAGACCTTGTTACTCCTTTTATCATTTCTTCTTTGGACAGTTAGACCGTTTATATATCTCAGTTCATAGTTTTAGACGCTCGTGACTTAGTGACACCCCGATGTTTGGGACTCGTTTCCGTATTTTATATTATTTATATTTAGAGTTGGTTTAGTTTATCAGGAATTAAATTATTGGAAGTATTATATTAAATTCTTATAATCAAATTAGTAGTAATATTTTGGGAATAGGCTTGCCTTGTAACACGATAGGCGCCATCACGACCACGGTTAGATTTTGGGTCGTGACAAGTTGGTATCAGAGCCTAGGTTACATAGGTCTCACGAGTTATGAGCGGGTTTAGAAGAGTCTTGCGGATCGGTACGGAGACGTCTGTACTTATCTTCGAGAGGCTGTAGAGCTTTTAGGAAAACTTCACCTTCTTGAATTCTTATCGTGCGGTATTGATTCAGCTTGAAGTGTAACTCTTTGAATTCCTTCCACACATTCGTATGTGCACATGAGCGCTCGGTATCAGTTGTGAATCGATGGATTATGATTCCCTGGATGAGGTGCGAGATGAGATTTCTGTGTGTTGATGTTGGGCCAGTCTAGGGTACTTGAGGCAGGGTTTTGTCTGTAGCTGGAGTACGAAAATTTTGATTGTGTGAGCACGTATTTATATGTCCGTTGGTGTCCCTATTAGTAGGATTTGTGATTTGATGGCTATGTGGAGAGTATGATTTGACTGCGAGATGAGTTCATATGATTCGAATGTGACGAGAAGGTATTGCTGAAGGTTTCATATATTTGAGACGCCAGGTATGTTTTTAGACTCGTTCGAGGACGAACTTTTGTTTAAGAGGGGGAGGATGTAACGACCCAGTTGGTCGTTCTAAGAGTTGTAGCCCCGTTCTCTCATTTCTGTTTCTTTATGTGTTGTTAAGTTGTGTTGAGTTGTATCGAGTTGGTAGGTTTGGGTTCGAAGTAGTTTTGGAGTAAAATGATCACTTAGTCTCTTAATTAAAAAGCTAAGTAAGAAAAGTCAACCGGAAGTTGACTTATGAGTACAAGAATTTGGATTTGGATTTTTATGATTAGATTAGCTTTGTTGGTTGATTTTAGACTTAGGAGTGTGTCCGGAATATAATTTGGAGGTCCGTGGTAGAATTAGGCTTGAATTGGCAAAAGTTGGAAGTTTAGAAGTTCTTAGGCTTGAATTCGAGGTTGATTTGGTATTTTGGTGTGGTTTTGGGTGTTTCGGAGGTTTGGCTAAGTTCGGGTAGTGATATATGACTTGTTGGAATTGTTAGTTGAGGTTCCGAGGGCCTCGGATGAGTTTTGAATAGGTTTGGGTTGCGTTGTGCTCGTTTTTCTTATGTTTCGACGTCGTTTCTTCAAGCATAAATGATAGTATCATATTGAACAAATGAGCTCCGATTTCTTTTTTGATTGAAGCATTAGATCCGTATTGTAATTTCGGATCTGTAGCAAAAAGAATCATCGAATTTGGACATCATATGAGGATTTTATGGTCATTTTACTAAAAATTAGGTTGCCAGATTTTTTTCAGAGTAATTACGAAATTGCCACTAGCAGAGTGTTGAGTGTATTGAGTGCTGAGTGTGAGTGCTGAGTGATGGAGGGACATTGTTGTGAGGTTCATTTACTTTTGCTGTTGCTGCATTTATCTGTTAAATTTCTTTGTGGCATTTACTGAGTTATGGAATTTACCTGTTTATTCCTGTTATTTTTAAAATTGTGAAAAAGTAAATAATTGGACTATTTTACTTAGCTCGTCACTACTGCTCAGTTCCTTAGTTATTTCTGTTACTACTGAGGTGGTTGTACTCATACTACACCCTGCACTTTATGTGCAGATCCAGGTGAGTTAGAGCGCGACGATCGTTGAGTTTAGGCCGGCTTTAATTGGAGACTGCAAGGTTGCTGCCAGCGTCCGCAGGACCTTGTTACTCCTTTTATCATTTCTTCTTTGGACAGTTAGACCGTTTATATATCTCAGTTCATAGTTTTAGACGCTCGTGACTTAGTGACACCCCGACGTTTGGGACTCGTTTTCGTATTTTATATTTAGAGTTGGTTTAGTTTATTAGGAATTAAATTATTGGAAGTATTTTATTAAATTCTTATAATCAAATTAGTAGTAATATTTTGGGAATAGGCTTGCCTTGTAACACGATAGGCGCCGTCACGACCACGGTTAGATTTTGGGTCGTGACATAATCTGATGATAATTACAGTCCCTTATATATCCTATTCTTTGTGCTTTGTTTCCCATTTTTGAGGAAAGTTCATATTAGCTGTGTGAGTAGAGTAGTCCCTTCCAGAGCTCGTCTTTCTTATGTATCACGTTCGAGTTGGTAGCCTATTGGCACGTTGTGGCATCATATGAGACTTTTGGTCATGTCAGGGGTGACTTGTTGCCTGAGCAGTTCGTACTGGGTATGACAAGGTTATTGGATCTAGGAGCAGTACAATCAGATTACATGAAGTATATTAAAGAGCAAAGATCATTATTTGGTTCAGGGTAAAGTTCTTGTCAGGAGTGTAGCCTCAATGATTTGTTGACCCGGCAGTTGGTTATGAATTTCTACATGTCTCTTCCGTCGAGGCAGTATTGTAAGAGTTGGAACAAGACTTAAATGTATCATAAGGTTCATTGTGAGCATCAGATTCGGGGAATGTCGGCTATTATGATTAGAGAACGTTATTATGGTCCTATGAATGATGTGGTGCATAGTGTGAATTCAGCAAAGGTATGTAATCTTGTATCGGTGCATCATGTGGTGATTGATCTGGTGTTCATATGTTGAAAGCAGGCCTGGCTTAGAATTTCGGATGTTAAAACTGCGCTCTAAGACTCATTGGTTTAAATAAAATAGAATATCTTCAGATTTGCTCGAGCTAATGTGCTCAAGTGAGTGGTGGTAGCACGGGTAGGTGCATGAGGTGTTAAACAGTGATTTCGGACAACTCCAGCACAGTTCTTAGCACGTTCAAGGACGAACGTATGTTTAAGTGGGAGAGAATGTAACGACTCGACCGGTCGTTTGGAGCTCTAGCGCATCGTACAGCAGTTTGAGTCCATGAGCAGCTTCATTTCAGGTATTATGACATGTGCGCAAAGTCGAAATTGAATTCCGGGAAGTTTGGAGTTGATTTGGAAAGAGAATTCTCATTCTGGAAGCTTTAGGTTGAAAGAATTGACTAAGATTGGATTTTTGAGTAAACGACCTCGGAATGGGAATTTGAAGGTTCCAGCAGCTTTGTATGATGATTTCGGACTTGGGCATAGGTCCGGATCGGGTATTGGAAGACTCGGGAACGTTTCGGCACCTATTGTGGAAGTTAGCATTTTCGAAACAATTTTATACGTTTGGGTTGAAGTGCATTTCTGTGTTATCAATGTCCGTTTGGGATTCCGAATCTGGGAATAGCTCCGTATGGTGATTTTGGTATTAGGAGCGCAATCGGAAGTGAATTCGGAGGTCCGTAGGTCATTTTGGAGTCATTTGGCTAAAGATAGATATTTGAAGGTTTTGAGAAGTTTGACCGGAAGTGGACTTTTTGATATCGGGGTCGGATTTTGATTCCGGAAGTTGGAGTAGGTCCGTAATGGCGAATATGACTTGTGTGCAAAATTTGAGGTCAATCGGACGAAATTTGATAGGTTTTGGTATCAAATGAAGAAGTGTAAAATTCTAAAGTACATTAAGCTTGGATTGGAGGGCGATTCATGATTTTAGCGTTGTTTGATGTGACTTGAGGCCTCGAGCAAGTCCATAATGTGTTATGGGACTGGTTGGTGTGATTGGACGGGGTCCTGGGGGCCTCGGGTGGATTTCAGATGGTTAACGGATCAAATTTGGAATTTAAAGAAGAAATGAAGCAGCTGCCATATGGTGTAACCGCACCGGTAAGGCTTGGGCCGCAAGTGCAGAGCCACAGAACAGGACTTTGGGTCACAGAAGCAGAAATGCACCGGCTAGGCTGGGACCGCAGATGCGGTCATTTTGCCGCAAATGCGGGACCGCACCTGCGGAAGGAGTAGTGCAGATACGGAAGTTGAGGGCTTGGACGAAGACCGCAGAAACGCATTGTAGGTCGCACCTGCGGAACCGCAGAAGGGGTCAAGTGACCGCATTTGCGGAAAAGCTGGAGGCAGTGAGGTTCTTTTAAATCGGGGGTTGGGTTCATTTCAACCCCATTTCTTCCACTGGAGCCGATTTTGGAGCAACTTTGAGGTGCCTTTTTCACCACCAAGCATGAGGAAAGTAATTTATGCTAGTTTTAAGTTAAATACATGATTATATATGGATCTGGACATGGAAATTTGTAGGAATATGGGATTTTGAGAAAAACCTAGAAACTTGGTATTCTTGGATTTTAACCACGATTTTGGGCATGAAATTGAGAGCAAATTATATAATTGAGTTCGTAAGGTTATGGGTAAACTTTATCTTCGAAAAATTTCGGAATCCAGGCACGTGGGCCCGAGGGTGTTTTTGTCAACTTTTAGATCGGGGTTAGGAAGTGTTACAAATGGAATTATTATGAGTAACTAAACATATATTAATGGATGCATCAATTTGAGTCTTCGGAAGGGCGTGGAATGTCGGATATGGAACTTAGGAGCGAGGTGAGTCTCCTTTCTAACCTTGTAAGAGGGAATTGTCCCCATAGGTGAGTTAATTGGTTATGTGCTCCTATTTGTGGGGGCTACGTACGCACGAGGTGATGAGAATCCGTGCGTAGCTACTATTATGCTTATGTCCGGGTAGTTTAGGGCCCAAAAGCATTCTTACTTGCAATACCTGCAACCTTGTTTACAAATTTAAAACGCTTATAACATATCGAACGTGTAAATGAATTTCTAAAAGGCTAGATATCATTTCTTGACTTTTAATAGAGAAACTTGTCTTTTCCTGAATATTTGCTCCTTGATGAATTATTGATTCGACTATTTGAACGTGTTTATCTATTGTGGAACGGGCCGAACGCCTCGGTTGATTAAATAGATGCATCTACGATTCGCGTCATGCAGTGCGCAGTTTATATATTGTTGGATCGGGCCGTACGACCTCGGCATGATTTGCGCGTGCTTGTATTGCTTGCCTTGAAATTTATTGAAGATGATATTGTTTCTTCTCGGTTTGAGAATATATGTATAAATGATGAAAAAGGAATTTGAGAATTTCCTATAAAAGAAAGAATCATTTACTTGCTTTATTCTATTGAATCACAACCATATTTATATAAAAACTCCTCGATTAATTATATTATTGACGTATCATTATTGGACCACTAGTAAGTGCCGAAGTCGACCTCTCGTCTCTACTTCTTCGAGATTAGGCGGGATACTTACTGAGTACACGTTGTTTTCGTATTCATGCAACACTTCATGTGTATTTTTGTTGCACTGGCACCTGTATTTCTAGTGGCCTACTGGGCATAGCAGCATGGATGATGATACGGGGACTAGGTGAGCTGCATTTCTCGAGGCGACCCGCAGCTAGTATAGTCTCTTTCAGTGTATTGTATTTACCTTCTGTCCAAATTGTATTTCGGACAGTTATTGTACATTATTTGATTCCTTGGTAATTGGTCATGCACTTGTGACACCGAGTTCTGGGATGATTATGGGGTATTCTATAATAACTTCTAAGCATTCTTTATTTATTCTGTAAAGATTATCTTTTACTAGCCAAATTGAAAGAAAATCATAGTTTTCACAATTATTTAAATGAGAATTTAATTAAGTATTTATTGTTGGCTTGCCTGACAGTGCTGTCCGGCGCCATCAAGATCCTTAGTGGGTTTTGGGTCGTGACACCCTTTGCCCTTAGTGTTGTAGTCTTTGGCGGTAAGACCACATATATCCCCCTCTATCAGTTCAAGATTAATACAGCACTTCCAGTTAAACTGGAGAATTATATTTATAAAAAAAAAGTGAAAAATTCCTTAAGTTCACTCTGGAATTCTTCTTTAGCTAAGCTTTACTAGCGTCTTTGCTTAGAAAATAGTATTGGAAAAAAAGAGATAGAAGAGCTTTACTTGGGTCTCACCAGTGGCGAAACTAAGTGAGTTGAAAGAGGTTTAGTTGGATCCTCTTCGTGAAAAATTACATTGCACGAATAGGTAGGAATAATATTTTTGTATATATGTGAATTATTGATTTCCCATGATAGTTAAGTCTATTAATCATTCGATGTGCAAGAATTTGCCTTTTCTCGATTCTTTTGTTAAAAATTCTGACTCAATCACTATCTCACTATTGTTGGTTTAGCATGAAGTCTTTTCTAACGTCTTACACAGAGATAGTGATTCGTGTGGCTATGGATATTTGACCATCATTTTTATGGCTTAGCATACACGCTGGTTTAGGAAGATGGGATCTGTGTCTCCATATGCATTTTCTCGGTGAGTCTCAGGGCGAGCGCTGGAGTGGGGGTGCATTGAGGAAAGACAACGGATACATAATTATCATGGCATCCTCATTCCCTTATAGTTGCAATAATCACAATCTAGCAGAAGCTTATGCAACACTCTTTGGAATAACTTGGTGTATACAAAATGACTATACAACTATCACCTTAGTACTGGATTCACTCTTGCTAGCTGATATTTCAAGGGAGGAGAAGGCCACGAATTATAGGATAAATCGAATCACTGATAAGATTATACAAATGATTTATATGGCAGATGTAGATATCAAGCATTCTGCAGAGAGGCCAACCAACTAGCACACTCTTTAGCAAAAATGGCTGCCAAATCTCAGACCGGAGCTTTCTACTTCTCGAGTTAGTAACTTCCTAGGGGTGCTAAGGTCCCCTTTCACCCGGACAAAAGTAAAATACCTAGTATTAGAATCAAATATGACATGACTAATTTTTTTGTAAGCTAGGATTTTTTATGGTGGCAAATGAACTTGTTTATCATTATCGTCTCGCCAGTTCTTTTGAAGGGCAATTTTTACCCTTGTGTTGTACTAATGAGAATCAACTTTTGATTAATACAACACTCCCGGATAATGGGAATTTTCTTTTTTTAAAAGAAGTCTCACGACAAGCTTCGGAGTGAGATGCGCTAAAAAAGCACCAAGTAAGACTTGCGGGGCATAAGTATAAACCTTTCAGATGTTCATTTGGGGTGTAATTAAGCCCCGAGAACTTCCCCAAAATTAGAAACCAAATTGCTTAATAAGTCTTTTAATTACTTAAATACTTAAAAAATTTACACTACAGTTTATCTTTAACCTTCTGTTTGTATTATATAATAATGATTTTTTGTGTAGTTTTCTAATTTTAGATTTTCAAACAATAACCTTATATTATTTTATTTTTATTCTTTGAGTCATTAATTGGGCCCTATACTTTATACCGTTCTAGCCTTTAAGTATGTCCTATCACAACCCTATTATAGGTATAACGCACCTTTACGTCTTTCACTTTTCTCAAATATGAAAAATAATTTTTCTAAGGTTCTTGCATTTGCATATGTTACAGAATTAATTAGTTTTGCAGCAAAAAACTGAAAAAATTAAAATTAATATTAGTTTATCTATTTTTTTCTTAAAAAATCAACTTTATAACTTTGGTAAGGTATAATAACTTTATGACTTGGTGAAAAAAATCATAAAGAAGATACATGGCTGGCAAGGGAAGCTAGCTTCTATCTTATGATGGCAAGATTACTCTGAGCAAACATGTTCTACAAGATGTTCCTATATATACCCTTGTGTTAAACCAAAAATATGACTTTCGGTCAAAGTCTAATTTTAGAAGAAAACTGGTTACTGATAACCTAATTTTGCTTCACTTTCTTAACGATATCAATAGGAAATTATAAGAATTACTAATGAAATATTTGATTGCAAAGTCAAAGCAAAGAATTTCGGGAAATCAAGAGAGTAAAGTGTATATTCTAATATTGCCTCAGATATCCTTACAAGTGAAATTCTCTCTTCTTATATAGAGGTTTACAAATATAATGTTTCCTTCGATTTATGGCTAAATCATTATGAGCTTTAATGGTATTATTGATCTGTTATAATTGATAATCGTAAGTGTTCACAAGATTCTATAATGATTCTGATTCCCCCTTCTCATTAATTGAAGGTTCATAAATCTTCCCTTTTTACTGTCTTTATTCGTTCCGCTCGTTCTCTTCATCGACAAATTTAGGCTTTGCTCGTACCTTTTGTAACTCGTTCGTCTTTTGTATATAATATTCCAGTTGTCTTATTCTCATTGTTCCACGTATCGTGTCCTATCTGCCAATGTAATTCCACGTGTATTATTTATTTTCCACCAATACAGATAGTCCCCCCCCCCCCCCTCCACTTGCCGAATATTCTACAACTAAATATTTGGGAGGTGTAGGTATTTATGACGGGAATTCTTTGCCGTCATTTCCCAAGCATCATTGTATTTTCTTCAGAACCGACGTGTCGTATGTCACTTCTATTTAATGCATGTGCCACATGGCCTTCGATGATTAGGTTTGTGACTCCTCAGCGCTTTTAGGGCTTTCTTGCGGCTGCATCAATCACGAAGTGACTGATTTATTATGACATTTCATCATGAATTGCAATATATGACGGTTGCTTCTTCTTATAAGTACCTCATGTACCTTTAGTTTCACGAAACCTTCATCCTACAGCGTTCTTCTTCTTTACTCATTCTTATTCTTCAGCACATAATATTTTTTTAGTTTCTTATACAACCATGTCTTCATCAAATCCTGATCCTCACAAAGTAGTAACTGTTGATGAACTTCCCCCTTCAACTGCCCCTGTTACGAGTAGAAGAGGTGGTAGATTGCGTAGCCTCGGTTTTATTTCTAACCGTGGTTCCCCTCTCAAAGTAGTGTTGCCAATCCATCGTCTTCTAGACCTAGGGCTTCCGCAACCCCAAGATCTTCTTCTAAAGATAAAGATTCAACCGAAGCCCTTCGTGAACCCAGTGTTGATGAAATTGTTCCTCAAGAGCTATACTTTGTGACTGATAGTGAATCCATGATGAGTCAAGTATCTTCCATGGATGTTTCCCTTGATCGTGTTGATCGTTACCCAACTCTTATTACCACTAGTCTTCTCGCTCTTGTTCGAGGAGAATGTAAATGGAAACCCAACTTCCCAATTTTAGTCCCTCGTTCTAACCAACGAATAACTTCATACCAAACTAGCTATTCCTTTGTTTGTACATATCCTTTTACCCTAGGTTTTAAACCTCCTATTGACCTGGTAATCATTGAGTTTTGAAGTTACTTCAGTGTGTATTTATGACATATTGGTCATATTGTTTGGAGGGCGGTTGTATGCCTCCGGTATTTATCAAACTTGGCTTCAAGCCTTTTACATTTCGTCACCTGCTCCATCTTTACTCTCCCAAACTATTTCGTGAAGAAGTTTTTTCCATTGTTTCAAAAAGTAAAAGAGTATTACTTAGCCAAGAGGATGATAGAGACCGAGGCTGGTATGCTCGCTTCGTTGCTGCTCCCACTAATTCTTTGGTGGGTGAAGAAAACATGCCTTTTCCAGAAAAGCGAAATTTTGCAGGTAGGTATTTGTATTTTTATCTTTTTCCTTCCTCAAAAAGTATTCTTATGTATACTCGTGCCTACTTTTTCAGTAATGGAAGTTTTTAGAAGATCCCTAACTTCCGTGCTTGGGTAGGAAAGTTATTATCTGTTGCTCCTATGGAATGAAGATCTTGGAAGTATCTTTCATGGAGATTTGGGTGGAAAGTTAAGACACACAGTACTTTTTCCCACCTTAGTCTTCTTTTTTTCTCTTTTGCTAGTTTAAGAGCTTCTTACTATGAACTTTTTTCTTTTGTAAGGATTTCACATTCGTGGCATTAGTCTCGCTTCTGTTTCATTTCCAAAGCTTACAGTGGATCTTGCTCAAGAAAGGATTCTGAGCTTTTCATCGAAGAGAAAAGTAGACGGAGTCCGTAGCTCTGATGGTGAAGAGCAACAAGACGAGGGTTCCTTAGTGCGCCGGCCTCAGGCTAGGAGTCGCATTATTTCAGATGATGAATCCACCCCTCAACCATGTTCAATTCTTTTGAATGAGCCTAAAGAAGCTACTTTAGTGAGTTCTGATGAAGAGATGAATGCTCCTCCTTGTGGTTCTACTAATCAGCTATTTTCCCGTGGTTTTGATAGTGAAGATTTTGGTTCCGTTTCTGAAGAATTACCCCTTGTTTCTCTTCCAGCGTTAGTCTCCATTCATTCTCAATCTATCGTTCTTGTTGTTGTTGCTATTGTTCCTCCTGTGGCTGCTTTCACTTCTCAACTCTCACTGCTGCTACTACTTCTCATGCTGATGTTGGTACTTCTAGTAGTAATAGGGTGATGAAAAAGGTTACCATAGAAGTCCCTGAAGATGGTAATTTGATGAAAAAATCTTGTCAAGCCGCCGTATGGTTGAAACCTCTACTTGGCCTAGTTGAGAAGTCAAAGTTAGAAAGCCACAACTCCTTGACATGGATGAATGATATTGTTCATTCATCTTTGAAGTTTCAAGTGTTAGCTTTCTCCTTTATTTTCCTCATAGTTATTTACTTTGGTTTGACCATCACTTCTTTCTTTTCTTTTGTAGATCAATTTGATAGGAACGGAGCTTATAAAGAGACTTGTTCACACTGAGCAGCTAGTCAATGATTATCATATTGAAGTGGATAACTAGAAGGAACAATATGAGGGTCTTCAATTGGAGAAAGAAGTTTTAGCTGAAGAGAAATGTGGTTTGGAACAACAGATAAGAATGATGGCTGCGGAATTGGCAATTGAAAAAGACTCTTCAAGTCAAATTGTCAAAGACAAAGACATCATTGGGTCTTCATTTGCAGAGCAACTTTCTCAAGCTACCAAGGAGATAAGGGGTTTGAAAGAACTCCTTAATCAGAAGGAGACTTATGCCGGGGAGCTAGTTCAAACACTCACTCAGGTTCAAGAAGACCTCCTTGTCTCCTCTGATAAGATCCAGTTCTTTGAGGGTTCCCTCACTCCTTTGAAAGATTCTTGTGATGCTTCTCTTATTGAGAAAGAAGATCTGAAAGCGGAAATTGAGCAGTGGGAGAAAGATTATGAAGCCCTTGAAGATAAATCGACACTGGATGTAAGTTGCTTGTTTGAATACCCGCCTCGAGACTTTGATGGAGGCTATCCAGGAAAGCTTTAACTTGAATACTGAGATCGCCAAGGCTAAGGAGACAATTGATAAAACTTAGGAAATTCAGAGTTTTTCCTCACCTGAGGTCGCATTTCCCGAAGGTGATGAGCTTATTCCTGGCGAAGTTTGTATTCAAGCTTCTTCTGCTCAAGTTGAATCTTCTCCCGCTGCTGATGAAGCCATGTTGGATCCCGCTGCTCATAATGCCACTTTGGACTCTGCCCCTTAGTGTTCTTTCAGAACTTATTTTGTTTTTGAACTTTTAATGGGGAGTTTTTTTTTTTTTTTTACTTTTTGGAATGGTTGGTTAGTTTTTACCCCTGGTTTGTTTTGGAGTTTGTCAAACAAACATCTTGGTTTTAACTAAGTATATACTTAGCTTTAGCCAAGTTTAGTATATGATCTTTCAATTAATTTGAGTTTTTGTTTAAACTCTTTAGTTTGCATTAAAAAATACTGTGTTTTTGGTATAGACACGAATTTTATAAAAGAGGACCCTTTTATAAACGACACTAATGAAGAAGACGTCTCAACTTCATATTGGTGTAAATATATGAGAGAAGTAGGAAAATACATATTTTGAAGAAGTTTCATGAATAAGTTAAGGAAGTTTCATGTTTTGAACTTTCCAATTACATAACACTTTACAAGTACTCAATTAACTTTTTGTACGACATCTACAACTCTTTCATAACTATTTTTCTTATAACAGATTTCAAAAAATTCTAGGGTATATCCTGCTACCCATGACTAATTATTGGTCATAACCTAAATACTCGCAAGATCCTGTAATTTATGTCCGCGAGTTTACACTTTATTAAAGCTCATTGCAAAGGTTTTTGAATCGGGCTTGTTTTTTGGCTCTTGACTTTTTGCTTTTTAGCTTTTCACTTTTGATTTTTGGATTGATCAGGCTTGAATTCTGACTTTTCCTTTCTTATTCCTCTTTGACTTTCAGTCTTCTTTGCCTCCATATCTTTAGTCCCCAAAGTGTTAGAGCTTTGACGTATGAACGAACACTTGATAATTCCTTCCATTTGGTCCATTTCCTGAAAAGGAAAATACATACGAGACTCGGAGGTATATTTTTAGTTGATGACTGCTTATCCCTTTTTATTTCCATTAGAAAGGTTGTAACCCAGACCGGGGATAATTTTGTATCCCGCGTGTCTTTCAGGTCTAATATCATCATTTGGTATGGGCTAGCTTTGTGCCTATCATCTAAAATGGTTAGTATAATTAATAAAAGAACAAAACTAAACCATACACGAATGATACCTGACCAGGGGTTCTTCCTTTGCTTAGAAGTAATACTTCTTTAAATGAACAACATTCCAATTTGATGAGAGTACTTTGCCTTCCATTGTTTCTAAGTCATACGCACCCTTTCCAGCAATGCCTTGTATACTGTAGGGTCCTTCCCAATTCGGACTCAACTTTCCAGTGTAGGCCGCTTTTGTCGATTAAAAATCCTTTTTGAGGACAAAGACCCCAATCTTGAAGTATCAATGATTAACTTTCCAATTGTAGTATCGCTCGATAATTTGTTTCTGCGCTTCCATCCTTATTACGGTCGTTTCTCTCCTTTCTTCAAGAAAATCTAAATTTATTCGTATCTCTTCCGCATTTGACTCTTTAGTTGCTTGGGTATATCTTGTACTTGGTTCACCTATTTCAACTGGGATTAAGGCTTCAGCACCATACACAAGTGAGAATGGACTCTCTCCCGTACCTATTTTGCCGTTGTTTGATAAGCCTATAAGACCCTTAGTAACACTTCTGACCACTTACCTTTTGACTCCTCTAATCTTTTCTTCAAGTTATTGATAATAACTTTGTTTGTCGATTCAGCTTGTCCATTAGCCACAGGATGGTAAGGTGTTGAAGTTATCCTTTTAATTTGCTAACTCTGAAAGAATTCTGTGATTTTCGTACCTAAGAATTGCGGGCCATTATCATATACGATTTCTTTTGGAACTCCGAACCGGCATATGACGTTTCGCCAAATAAAGTCCCTGGCTTCTTTCTCCCGCACTTGTTTAAAGGCACCTGCTTCTACCCACTTGGTAAAATAATTTGTTAATAGCAATAAAAATCGTACCTTTCCTTTGGCTTTGGGCAGTGGACCCACGATATCCATCCCCCTATTTCTTAAAAGGCCATGGTGAAATAACCAGATGTAATAGCTCTGCTGGGCGATGCATGTTATTTCCATATCGTTGGCATTTGCCACATTTGGCCACAAAACTTGTCGCATCTTCTTCCATTTTTGGCCAATAATATCCTGCTCTAATTAGAGTTTTTACCAAGGATCTTCCTCCTGCATGATTTCCACAGTGTCCTTTATGTACTTCTCTCATCACATATTCTGTTTGAAAAGGTCCGAGACATCTTGCTAAAGGCCCTCCGAACATCTTTCAATACACGTTGACATGAACCAAATAATAACGGGCAGCTTTTCGTCGAAGTGACTGAGCCTTTTTCTTATCTTCGGGTAAAATCCTGTACTGCAAGAAATTAACGAACTCATTTCTCCAATCCCATGTTAAACTATTGTTATTTACCTCGTTTTTATCCTGATCAAGTGCCGAATGAAACAAATGTATCACGGTAGCATTTTCTTCATTGTTACTTCTGTAACAGATGCAAGATTAGCCAATGCATCTAATTCCGTATTTTCCTACCTAGGTATTTGCACGATTTTCCACGATTGGAATTGTCTGATTAATTCTCGTGCCTTTTCCAAATATTGTTGCATCCTCGCCTCTCTAGCTATATAAGTCCCCTGAATTTGATTAACTACGAGCTGCGAGTCACTTTTGATTATAATCTGCTCTATTTCGAGTTCTCATGCCAATTCTAGACCTATAATTACAGCTTCATATTCTACTTCATTGTTAGTAATCGGATGACACTTTATTACCTGCCTTATAGTTTCTCCTGAAGGTAGGTTTAGAACAATGCCTAAACCCGCTCCTTTAACATTCGAGGAGCCATCAGTAAATAGGGTCCAAGTACCCGAATTCGATCCGGTGAATACCTATAGTTGATTTTCTGCTTCAAAAACTATCATGGGCTGAAGTCCGCCACAAAATCTACTAAAACCTGTGATTTTATCCCACTTCTAGGTTGGTATGCGATATCATATTACTGAGTTCTATAGCCCACTTGGCCAACCTACCTGACAATTCTTGCTTATGCAATGTATTCCTTAAGGGGTAAGCGGTCACTATAGAGATAGGATGAAATTAAAAATAAGGCCTCAACTTTCTAGATGTCATGATTAGTGCTAAAGCAAGTTTTTCTAAATGAGGATATCGAGTTTCAGCATCCAATAAAGATTTTCTAACATAATATATTGGAGATTATTTATCTTTGTCTTTGCATACTAACACTGCGCCTACCGCCATTTCTGATACAGCAAGATACAGGAGTAGCCTTTCTACATCCTTCGGTTTAGCCAGCAACGGTGGGTTTGACAAGTATGCTTTTAGATTTTTGAGTGCTTGTTGACATTCATCAGTCCACTCAAATTGGTTTTGCTTTTTCAACAGTTAAAAGAACTTAAAACTTTTCTCCGAAGATTTAGAAATAAACCTTTCCAACGCTGCTATCCTACCTGTCAGCCTCTGCACCTCTTTTTTGCTCGTGAGTACGTCTGGTATTTCATCAATGGCTTTGATTTGTGCATATTTTACTTCTATACCTCGATTAGAAATAAGGAAACCTAAAAACTTACCCGAAGACACGCCAAAGGCACATTTTTCGAGATTTAATTTCATATTGAATTTGCGGAGAATCTGAAAAGTATCTGATAAATGTTGGATATGATCACAGCCTGTGCTGACTTGACTAGCATGTCATCGATGTAGACTTCCATAGTTTTTTCCAGGTGTTCTTGAAACATTTTTGTTACCAATCTTTGGTACATGACTCCAGCATTCTTTAATCCGAAAGGCATAACTTTATAACAGTAAGTCCCCTTGTGTATGATAAAGGATGTTTTTTCCTCATCTACAGGATCCATCTTTATCTGATTATATCCTTAATTGGCATCTAAAATTAAAACCTCAATAACTCATGTCCTATATTAGAATTAATTAGTTGATCGATACGCGGTAAAGGAAATGAGTCTTTAGGATAAACTTTATTCAAGTCAGTATAATCTACACAAACTTGCCATTTACCATTCTTTTTTGGTACTACTAAAGTATTAGCTAGCCAGTTAGGATATTTTACATCTCGTATAGACCCAATTTTTAAATGTTTTTGTACCTCATCCTGGATCACCTTATTTTTGAAGGATCCTTGCTTCCTTTTCTTCTATTTGACAGGTGGATATGATTGATCTTCATTTAACTTGTGGGTAATTACCTTTGGTGATATACCTGTCATATCTGAATGCGGCCAAGCAAAGCAATCTGCATTAGCCTTTAAGAATCCAATTATCTTACCTTTCATTTCTATGCTCAGGTTCCCTCCAATGTAGACTTTTTTGTCTGGCCAATGTATAAATAGCACCACTGCTTCGAGTTCTTCCATTGTTGTTTTAATGTTTTCACTCTCTTCTAGTTCTTGAATGCAATCAGGCCTTGAATCTACATCTGTTTGCCCGCCTTCACTTGAGGTTTCTGCTGCTTTGTCCTCAACTGAATTCTGTAATTGCTATTTTTCATCTACACCATCATTTGCTCTGCTCGGATCCGCCACTGAATTGATACATCTGTTTGCCCGCCTTCACTTGAGGTTTCTGCTGCTTTGTCCTCAACTGAATTCTGTAATTGCTATTTTTCATCTACACCATCATTTGCTCTGCTCGGATCCGCCACTGAATTGATACTTCTAGAAGCATGCTGATCTCCACGGATTTGTCTAACCCCCCATTGTGAAGGGATTTTAATAACTTGATGCAAAGTAGATGGAACAACATCTATATCATGTATCCAAGAACTACCCAGTATCATATTATACGCCATGTCTGTATCTATTACTTGGAATTTTGTACCTTTAACAACTCCTTCTGCAAATGTGGCAAGCATTATTTCCCCTTTTGTAACAACGCTTGAATTATCGAATCTAGATAAGGTACGTGCTTTGGGCACCATTTTGTTATCAGCTTGCATTTCATTTACCACTCTCAAAAGAATGATATTTGCGGAGCTACCTAGATCAATCAAAACTAGTTTCTCATTAATATCATATACAAGTAAAGATATTACGAGTGCATCGTTGTGAGGAATCATCACGCCATTTGCATCTGCATCATCAAACGTTATACTATTTTCTTCCAAAAATTAGCAAACTTGCTTTCTGTGGGCAACCATGACTTTCGATGTCTTTTTTACAGCTGTATATGTCATAACGTTGACCTCCTCACCTCCGCTTATCACATTAACCTTTCTGTTTGGTGATAGAGGTTTTGGAGGTTCTTGTCTATTCTTCATATACGTTTGCTTACCCTTCTCACTGACCAAATCAGTTAAATAACCTTGTTTTAACAAATGCCCTATTTAACCTTGTAGCAATCTGCAATTCGCTATTTATGATCGTGGTCGTTATGAAATTCGCACCGAAAATTTGAATTTCTCCTGCTAGGGTTGGATCTCATTTCTTTTGGCCACTGCACTTTATCTCCCAAACTTCTTAAAACAGCTACCAACTCAGAAGTGAGTTAAATTTAAACTATAATCACCAATCTTTGCCTTTGTACAAACAATATTGTCCCGCGCCTGTCGCTCTTTCCCGAACGTGGATGATGAACCTGGGTCTCTGTCTCTTGATCTAGAAGCATACCTCGGATTTTCTTGTTTAGAGCGTGAATCCCGCCCTTCTGGTCCCATATAAGGTTCGTACCTATTCTTACTAGATCTTTTTTAAATTTCTGGTCGCCTCGAACTTGTTCTTTCATCACCTAGTGACTGAGTGATATTGTCTTCCTCTATCTGGAGCTTTGTATTATACCTGTTGTAAACATTATTCCAAGTTGTAGCAGGGAATTCTCGTAAGCTTTCCTTGAGTCTCCTTGTAGCTTCTGAGCTTTTTTCATTTAAGTTACTTGCAAACGCCATGGCCGCCCAATTATCAGGTACCAGTGGTAAAATTATTTCTTTCATGTTGAAATCTATCCACAAATTCCCTGAGTAGCTCCGTATCTCCTTGTTTAATTTTGGAGGTGTCTTCCATTCTCTTCTTAACTTTTTGAGTTCCCGAATGTGCTTTTATAAATGAAGCTGCAAGCTCAGCAAAAAAATCAATAGAATTTTCTTGTAAAAGAGAATACCATGTTAGTGCTCCTTTCATGAGTGTTGCCAAATTTTTTGACCAGCACTGACTCAATTTATTGCTTGGTTAAATCATTGCCTTCCACGGCAGTTGTAAAAGCATTTACATGATCTCGTGGGTCGGTTGTTCCATCGTACTTTGAAATATCGGGCATTTTAAACTTTTTTGGAATTTGCAAGGGAGCTGCACTTGGCTTCCAGGGCTATTGTGAATATTTGTCAATATCCACTCCTTTAATCATGGGTGGCACACCAGGTATTTTTCTATGCGATCGTTCTGCTCCTTGATCTGCTTTTACAAAGTTAGTACTAAACTTTGTAAATCAGAATTATTTGGTATACTTGACCTTCCAACGCGAGATTCATTGGGAGTTCCTCCGCTTGCCGAACTAGCAAGTCCCGAGCATGGATTTTCTATAGTTGCAGTGTTATTTGGAGGTGTAGTTGGCGGTGCAGTTGGCAATTTGCTGACAAAAACTTGAAGAGCATTGTTCACGTGTTCCGCGATTAGCTGTTTTAATGCGTCCTCGACAGTTTGCTCATATCCTTGTTGATCATTCGTGTGTGGTTGTGATCTTTGAGGTGTCCCCTCCCGGGACTGTCGAGGAGAACCTTGAGGTGAAGGGATTGGAGTTGCTTCCTTCTATTGATTCTGTTGGTTTAGTTGGATATTGTCATTGGCAGTCGACATGATTGTTTGATAGAAGAGTGAGTTTTGAAATTGAAAAGATTATCATATTCACGGTAACGGAACCAATTTGTTTTACCAAAAATATGGCTTTCAGTCAAACTCTAATTTTAGAAGAAAACGGGTTACTGATAACCTAATTTTACTTCACTTTGTTAATGATATCAAAAGGAAATAATAACAATTACTAAGTAAATAATTGAATGCAAAGTCAAAGAAAATAATTTCGGAAAAGCAAGAAAGTAAAGTGTATATTCCAATATTGCCTCAGATGTCCTTACAAGTGAAATTCTCTCTTCTTATATAGGTGTTTACAAATATAACGTTTCGTTCTATTTATGGCAAAATCATTATGAGTTTTAATGGTATTAATGATCCGTTATAATTGGTAATCATAACTATTCACGAGGATTCTGCAACGATTCTGATCCCCCTCCTCATGAATTGAAGGTTCGTGAATCTTCCCTTTTTACTATCTTGATTTATTCTTCACGTGTCTCTTCATCGACTAATTTAGGCTTTGCTCGTACCTTTTGTAACTCGCTCGTATTTTATATTATAATATTCCACTTGTCTTCTTCTCATTGTTCCACGTATCATGTCCTATCTGCCAATGTAATTCCACGTGCATTATATATTTTCCACCAATACAGATAGTTACCCCCACTTGCCGAATATTCTACAGCTAAATATTTGGGAAGTGGTATGTATTTATGACGGGAATTCTTTGCCGTCATTTCCCAAGCATCATTGTATTTTCTTCAGAATCGACGTATCGTATGTCACTTCTATTTAATTCATGTGCCACGTGGCCTTCGATGATTAGGTTTGTGACTCCTCAGCGCTTTTAGGGCTTTCTTGCGGCTGCATCAATCACGAAATGACTGATTTATTATGACATTTCATCATGAATTACTTTATATGACGGTTGCTTCTTCTTATAAGTACCTCATGTACTTTTAGTTTCACGAAACCTTCATCCTACAGCGTTCTTCTTCTTTACTCATTCTTATTCCACGTGTATTATTTATTTTCCACCAATACACCTGCGGTAATGCACCCCTCTTAAGGAACTTTCAAACTGATAGAGAAACATTTTGAAAGATTCTTTGAGGGATTTGGAGATGAAAAAGATGAATATCACTGGAGCTCGTGGGCTAACCTATGCTCGCCGAAGGAAGAAGGAGGTATTGGATTAAAAAGACTGGAGGACATTAATGACTCATTTGCATACAAACTATGATGGAACTTTAGGACACAACAATCAATGTGGTCCTCATTCATTAAGGCTAAATATTGTAGCAGAAGCCACCCAGTAGCAAAGGCTAAGGTGGTTAAATAGTCGCACTCACGGGCAAAACTGATGCAAGTCAGGGACTAGGTAGAAAAATATATCATATCATATGAGTAAATAAATACCGCAAATATTGTTCATATTCATGTTTATATTTATAAATATCGCTCTTAACTGTTGCGCGAGGCCCACCTTTATAAGTAGGATTAAAAACTTTTCTAATATAATGCACAAAATTAGGGTTAGAAGGAAAAGTATATGGTAAGCACATAACAGTAACCATCTTTGCTAATTCTTCACGATCTTTATTAGGATCGTAATATAAAATACCACCGGTCACAGTGTTAATTCCTGGTTGAACTAGATTTGAACCTGTACTAGGGTTAACCGCAGTATCTACACTTGTCCCCTCTTGCTGCGCTTTCATTTGTAAATATTTAACTTTATCTCTAGGGTGTGTTTGTATGTGCCTAGCCAAACTACCCGTACCGCTACGGTCTCCAGTATATTTATGCGCCAGCAATTTCCCACAAGTTTTACACCTAACCTTATTTTGTTCTCTTACTTGAGTAAAAAAATTCCAAACTAATGATGTTTCTAGGCGTTTAGAAGGTTGTCTATTAAAAGTAGGGGTTTCTACAGGTGGGTCGGGCGGGGCATCAGTTGGGTTATTAACAGGACTAGTAGGTGAATCATCTAAATCCGGTTGGGTTTCATCTACATCCTCATTTTCCTCATCATTTTCTAAGATAGTTTGATTAGGATAAAGAGCATTCATAACTTCTTCATTTAATTGTTCACCTTGTGCAACATTATGGCAAAATTCACTATCGGAAAATTGAAAACAAGGGTTATCACTATCAAGAATAATAGGAGCAGCAGGACGGGTAATAGGTCTGGGTCGGGGAGCCGGGGGAAGGGTAGTAGGTTGGAGACTACTTTCACCAATTTTAGCTTTTCCCTTACCACCAAACATTTTTTTCAAAGAAAATGCCATATTAATTACAATTATGCAAACTAAACACACAAAAATATATTCTTAAAAGTTAAGAGTTGGAACGAGTTTACCGAATTGCCGAACAACTTCTTGAAAATTGAAAATCGTTGAAGACTTGAAGACTTGAAGACTTGAATACTTCAATTCACCAACTTCACAATTTTTCACGAAATTGCAATAATAAAATAAGCAATTATAGAAGAGAAATTAGATATAGATTGAGAGAGATTGAGATAGATTGATGAATTGGTGAGTAAAAATGAAAGAATGAGGGGGTATTTATAGTTGAGAATTGGGGAAAAGTGTAATTATATAAAGTTTGGGGTTAAAATAAAGTTTGGGGGCCAAATGGCTATTTTTTAAAGTTCCAAACGGTTGAAAATTAAAGGCCAACGGCTAGATTTTAAAATCTGACCGTTGGCTATTTTTTTTAAAAAAAAATTTTTTTTTTTTAAAAATTAGGCGTTGGAGCCCGTTAGGACCGTTAGGCCCGGTTGAACCGGCCCAGGACCGCCTGCCGGTCCCGGGCTTAGCGGTCCCGGTCTCGTGGGCCTCGTGTACAAGACCAGCCCGTCATGGGCTTCCTACCCATTCAGGGACCGGCCCACCAGGACCGGCCCGCCGGGACCGTTTAGCCCGTTAGGACCGCGGGCCCGGTCCGGTCCCGGTCCCAGACCGGCCCACCAAATAGCCTTAATCATATGGAAGGTGTAGAAAGGTGGAACTAATTTTTGGTGGGACAACTGGTCTACCAAGGGAGCCTTAGCACTCTTGATTCCTACTTAGTCAAGAGCTGCTAAAGATACTATACAAGATTACATCATAGAAGGTACTTGGAATTATGAAAAATTGGCATATATACTTCCCATGGACATTGTTTAGCATTTTTCCATTATACCCATTTGCTTGCCAAGAGGACTATGCAACATGGTGTCACGATCCAATTTCTCCCTACGTGAACTGTTGTGATGGAACCTAGTCTCTACAAGTAGGTAAGCCTAACATATTACGGAACAAAAGCAAGAACAATAAACCACTAGCAGTAACAATTATCTATTAAGCAACTAAATGTCACTCAGTATATACAGTTATCGCTATAGAAATGTACCGAAAGATACCCAAAAACCGGAAATCCGCAAGTTACAAATTACTAAGAAGTTTTAACCGTTCTATACATCATCTCTACAGAAATAAAGAGAAATGAACATGGGGAATAGAGGGGGGCTCCAAGGATCTGCGGACGCGGGCAGATGTACCTTGAAGTCTCCTGAAATAGCAACCACACAGCTAGACTCGAGGCTGATAGCTAGTACTTGGATATGCACACGGAAAAATATGTGCAGGAAAGGGCATGGATACACCACAACGGTACCCAGTAAGTGCCAAGCCTAGCCTCGGTCGAGTAGTGACGAGATCAGGTCAGGGCCCTACTAGTATAAATAAAATCAAATAAGACAGGTTGAAATATTACAACAAGTAAATATGGAAATCTAACAGGAATAAAATACAATAAAAACCAACAGCTCAAAACACAACAATGGCAACAGGGGATCTCCCCGTCCCCTAGTCCCAAACATAAATGTACAGGGGGATCTCCAAGAATATCATTCTGTAGTCCTAAAGTAAATATACAGTGCTGGGAGATCTCGCGAAATACTGTTCCGTAGTCCCAAAGTAAATATGCAGTAAATGGGGATCTCCCAGAATACCGTTTCGTAGTCTCAAAGTAAATATGCAGCTCAACCAATATAAATAACAGTCACAGCTAGAAAATCTACCGTTTCGAATAAGTTTGAATCAGGAAAACCAGGAAATTTCACTAAACATGCTGCACAGAGTTCAAATAGGCAGTTAAAACACGTAGGCATGCTTTTCTAATCCAAACAAGATAGAACGTATGGTAGTGCAATTCAAACAAGTAGAAAACAGGTTATGACTTAGTGAAAAATGAAGTTTTGCAACAAATAGCCCGTGTACGTACTCGTCACCTCACGTACACGTCGCTCATATATCAAATAGTACCAAATCCTAAGGGGAGTTCCCCTACACAAGGTTAGGCAAGCCACTTACCTCGAACCAAGCTCAATCAATCAGAAACAATGCTCTTCCCACGAATATCCGGCTCCGATTGACTCAAATCTAGCCAAAACTAATTACATGACATAAATATATCTACAAGAAACTAATCTAGCTAAGAAATCAAAGCTAAGGCAAGAAATTAGAAAAATGCCCAAAAAAATCCTCTCCAGACCCACGTCTCGGAATCAGGTAAAGGTCACAAATTATGAACACCCATTCACTCACGAGTTCACCCATACGAAAATTATCCAAATCTGATGTCAAAATCCCACTCAAAACTCATAAATTCGATTGGGGAACATTTTTCACATTTTCCCAACTTTCTTACTCAAATATTTGATTAAATGAAGAAAACAACAATAGATTAATGAAATATAGCCAAAACCGAGTAACGAATTGTTACCCACAACCTTCATCTGAAATCCCTCGAAATTTCGCCTCAATCCGAGCTCTCTAGGTCCAAAAATGGAGAATGAAATCAAACCCTCGTGTTTAGCCCTTTTCTGCCCAGTTAAACCGCACATGCGGGCCCCTTATTCGCACCTGTGGCACCGCACCTACCAAAATTCCATTGCAGGTGCGGATTCACTTAAGTGGGCTGGGATCGCATCTTCGAGCACTGGGCCGCACCTGTGGTCCCCCAACCCCTTATACGCCTCGCTTCTGCGGACTCCTCAACGCATATGTGGACCCAGCTGGACAGGCCCAATTTCGCTTTTGCGGCTCACACATGTGGCCCAAAATGCGGAGGTGCGAAAACACCATATGTAGCACACTTCAGCCATTTCTTGACCTTAATATTTGATCCGTTAAACATCCGAAACTCACCCAAGGCTCCCGGGACCTCAACCAAACATACCAACCAATCCTAAAATACCATACGAACTTAGTCAAGACCTAAAACACATCGATCAACGCTAAAACACAAATAACCCTCCAATCCAAACTTAATGAACTTGAAACTTCAGTTTTCTACAACCGATGCCGAAACCAACCAAACCATGTCCGAATGACCCCAAATTTTGCACACAAGTCATATTCAACACTACGGACCTACTCCAACTTCTGGATTGGAATAGGTCCCGATATCAAAAATTCCACTACCGGCCCGATAATCCAAAAATTCGACTTTCACCATTTCAAGCCTAAATGAGCTACAGACCTCAAAAAACAAAATTTGAACCGCCTATAAGCCCAAAATCACCCAGAGGTGCTAAACAAAATCGATGGAACTCCATTTCGGAGCCGTCCTCACACTGTTTTGACTACAGTCCAAATCTTAAGATTAAGTTCCCATTTAGGGACTAAGTGTCTCAAAACACTCCGAAACTCAAAACGAATCTTTCCAGCAAATCACAATAGCAGAAAATGCATACAGGAAATCTTATAAATTTTCGTGTGTAAACCCGGCCGGGGGATTTGTATCCGACACATGAAATATGTTAAGCGAAAGTCTAAAAGAAATAATCAATAAATTAAACCGTCAGTAATTTTAATTGATTAGTATCTGATCTTAACATGGGAAGTAAATAAGATTTAATGGATGAATTTCGAAATTGAATAAGAAGTGCAATTACGAATTTTTAGTGGAATAATTTGTAATTAATTATGGTGGATATTAATTTCGAAAATTAGAAATTAGTTCCATAATTGGAAGAGTTGTTAATTAAATTTTGTGGTCTCTGTTATGCCTAAATAATAGGAAATAAAGGAATCATTTTTCTGGTGAAAAAGAAAATCCAACAGGTTTTGGAAAAGGGTTTCAACCATTAAAAAACATGGTGGCCAACATTTTTCAGCCAAGTTTTCCTAGAAATTTTGCCTACACGAAATTATTGTTTCCGGATATTATTTGGGTAACACACTAGAAGACCGTGGAACGTTTGAGGATCATGGTCGTGCGGGTGGTGGAGATTTTATTGAGTTGACGTGGAATTGGAGGCTCACGTGATAGAAGAGCTTTGTTCACGCTTCAAGCGTTAACCCGTGAAATTCCATTTATATTAGTTGTCTAGATTGCATGTGATTTTGAAATTGGGATTTCTTCAGCTGCTTATTATAATCCATGAAAAAGATGTGGCACAGGAGAATGGAGCATCAAATATGGTGGACAATTCAACTAGCTACAAGTTTGACTTTTCCAAATTGTTCGCTGGGAAATAGTTGGGGCGAGCTCTGTGATATTGTGGAGAAGCCAAGACCTACTCCCAAATGAAAAATAGTAAAGTGGATAAAGCCTCCCAATGGCATTGTTAAAGTCAATATTGATGGAAGCTTTTCAAGGGAGAAAGACTAGAATTGGAGGCATCGTTAGAAACGAGCAAGGAATGATGATCATGGCCTACTCCATGCCAATTTCGTGTTCTAGTAACAACCAAGCAGAGGGACTAGCTGCAAAATTTGGAATCCAATGGTGTTTGCAAAATGGACTTCATGAATGCATTCTTGAAATCGACTCCTTGATCATCGCAGATATGCTGAAATGTGAAGTACCAGAAATCTGAAGCTCAAAGCAGTGATTGATGATATATTACAGATCTTCTCCCAAGTTAATTATAATATTTCACATTGCCTAAGGGAAGCTAACTATGTAGTGCATACTTTGGCTAAAAATTCTACTACTTCTGGGCAGCCACAATTAATTTTTGACTGGCATCAATTACCCAAGATGGCAATGGGTTACTACCATCTTGACATATGTCAAATCTCAAGTATTAGGCTTAGGTCTGATAAGGCGAACTTCTTTGTAAGCTAATTTTACAAGTTTCTTATTTTTGGAAGGGATGCGGGTGGAATGTACCTCAGCTTATTTTTTTGCGAGGGTCCTTTAACCTTTCTCTGTAATCAGCCCTTTGACTGGAATGGAGAGATGGATTTGTGGATTTTAGGGAGTCCTGAAAGTAGTGAAGAATGGGTGAGAATACTATTGCCTTTCCCCAAATGTATTTGGGGGCAGAATACGTATCTTGCTTTTGCTGTAGTTATACTCCTAACGGTGAGATCGTGTTCAACTTTAACTTCAGATGCGGACCAAAATGGACTTTATTTTAGGCAAAATACCTTAAATCACCCCTAAACTTGGCTTAGATTATTAGTGTCCTCCCCGAACTATGCCCGATCCTAATTACCCCCCTACACTTGAGTATATGAATTTAGAAACCCCCCTGATTTGTCACATGGCATATCAAGTGATATTAAGTGTCCAATGGCACGTGAGAGAGCTCTAAAACAGCAAAAAAAAGGCCCCCAAATAAAGTCCCCAATGGCTACAATCTCCCTCTTCTTCCTAATTTATAACATCCTCCATTGAAGCCAAACTCAAGTTCATACATTTCTCTATAATTCTTGATTTTCTACTTTATTAGTTAAATTACTTACTGCCATTTCCAGATGTTGTTTGGGGCCTAATTTTGTTGTTTTAGAGCTCTCTCACGCGCCATTGGGCACTTAATACCACTTGCTATGCCATGTGGTAGATCAGGGGGTTTCTAAATTCACATAGTCAAGTGTAGGGGGGTAATTAAGACCGGGCAAAGTTCGGGGGAACACTAATAATTTGAGCCAAGTTTAGGGGTGGTTTAAGGTATTTTGCCTTTATTTTATGATTGGAAGAAGAAAAGGTGGAGAGAAATTGAAATTGAGGAGATAACAAATGAAATTGATATCATTGGTGTCCAGGGGCGTATCTAGGCCTAAGGGTATGGGTTCACGTGAACCCATACTCCTCACCCTAAATCATGTATAATTATGTTATATTTTTTCAAAATTACTTAAATATATGTGAGTGCACCCATGCTCAAAGACTCATATGGTGCAATAATTATTGGGTGCACCTCTACGAGTAAAATTGGTGGTTCAAATCCCACTTCAGACGGACTTATTTTCGGCACAGGGCATTGATATATACGTGAAAATCACCAAAAATTTTAAAACTGGCATTGATATATAATTTTTAAAATGTAGTGATCGAGTTCATGGTAAGAGACTAAAGTAAAATACATAATTCTAGATCTACCTCTTCACACTAGTGCACCCATCCTCTTGAAATCCTGGAACCGCATCTGTTGGTGTCTATGGTAATGTAGATGGCCTCTTGCCGTTTATCTATTGCTAGCTATTCTTTGTCCTAATCCTTTTGGGACATAATCTCTGTTGGTGAAAAAGTATTCACCAAGAGATTAGAGACTTAATTTTGTATTTTTATCTGTTTCGTTATAAATTTGTCATTTTACTACGTGATCTATCTTTTTATTTCTTTTTTTTTTTTTTGTTTGGTTTTGTTTTTTGTATGCCTTTGGCCAGTAAGAAATGTTCGACCAAATTAATTATCTCATTGGATGAGTATAGAATTCTATTTGATCAAACTACTTATTCTCATTGTAAGTAATGTGTGAAAAACGCTCGAGGCTCGCCCACTAGGAGTCTAGGACACGAAAAATGCCGTGATGCACACAGGAGAAACTCTTGTCTTTACAAGTGCCCGACTAAGCGCCCCAAGCAAGCCTAACGTCCGGTTGCCGGTCAGCAATTTCTGTGGGCGTTTGGACATAGGATTTATGAAATTTCGGAAATAAGTGGGGAAAAAATTCAAGTAAAAATGGTATTTGAAAATTAAAGTTTTTGTTTGGACATAAATACAATTTAGAACTATTTTAAATTTTTGTGAGTGATTTAAAGTGAAAATTTTTAAAAACAACTTTTTGTAGCTTTTCCAATTCTCGAAAAATTTTGAAGTTCAACTTCAATTGAAATTTGAAATTTGAATTTTTCATGGCCAATTCAAGCATAAATTTCTCATTATATTTCACGGTGTATCTTTTTATTTCATTCTTTAAATTTGTTTTGCTTTCTTTAAGAAGCGAGAACACCATATTTGTCTTGTTTGGGATCATGTGAAGCTTAATAATGTGGTTTCTAATCAAACAACTCAATTCATTGCTGATATATCCATTGGAAATCAAAGCAAACCTGATTTCCCTATCTGGAATATCAACTCTTATCATCAACTGCCCAGAATTGCGAAAGGAGTATTTCAGCTTGACAAAATTGAAATGGCTAGTATTAGGACAAAATATGACAAGGCAAACTTAGCTTCCATGTTAGTTGAGGTATATAATCCTTTCCCAGAAGGAAACTGTAATTTTGTAATTCCTTCTGGTTTTTGTGAGGTGATGATATCACCATCTTTGTTGTAACTTGAGGTAAGGTTTTCCCCCGTTAGAACCGAAAAAGTCAGGTGTCACGCGGAAGCTAGCAAAGCAAACCTTGAACGACGATAAACCACATAACAAAAGAGAGTTCTACCAAAAGTGACATAACATTTTAACGTGGTTCCGTCATCTGACCTATGTCCATCGGAGATTAACAATCCACTATAATAAAAACAGAGTAGAAAATATCGAGAGAACAACCTCACGAAGAGACAAACACAAGTGACACACTAACACTTGTCCCGTAAAATTCTCCCTCTAAACACTGTTTAACCAAAAAATAGAGTTTCAGTCAAAGCTATAATTTAGAAAAACGCGGGTTACTGATAATCGAAAGAATGTATAAAAGAAAGCAATCTGGATAGCAAGAATATAATCAAGAAAAATAAGTAATCCAAAGTATATTCAGATGGTGTTTCGTGTCCCTACAATTGATCAATTATCTCCCCTTTATAGGTACCTTGGGGATAAGCGTTTTGCCTATGTCATAATAAGGCTATTATGAGCAATTAAAGACATTAGATACATTAAATGCTACGTTACATAATCATTATATTTAATACAGATTCTCTAACGTTTTTGATATTTAATGCTTATTAAATACTGTATCTGGACTCTCGTGTGCTGTCAGATTCATTCTCTTTGATTCTTGGGCTTAAATAGCTTGAACAGGTACAAGCGTTGCCTCTTTTTAAATAACAGCTCGTGCCTCTGCTTTTGCTTTCTGCTCGTATCTACTGCAACTCGTGCCTCCTTGCCAGCTGTAATTCTTTGACCAGTCTATGTGTTATGACACGTCATCTTCATATCTCTTTAATATGTAAACTCAATTTTTCCCAATGCAGATAGTCCCCCCACTTGCCATTTATTCATCGATTGAATATTTGGGAAGTGAAATTTCTTTAATGCAGGAATTTTTGTCACCATTAATGCTATGACAGAATCGTCTCTCCAATTGTCACTTCTAATTAAAGTTCTTGACACGTGTCATATTTTCATTGGTTCTGCAATTCTGCAGCACTTTTTAAAGCTTTTTCTATGATTTCAATGTATACGAAGCGTTAGTTGTCATTATGACCCTTCCATCATTACACCTTTTCCTTTGACGGTTGCTTCTTAGTATTAATATAACTTCTTTCTTTGTCTTTATCACATAAAGTCTTCTGATTATTCAATTTCTCAAATCTTCGTTTGCTTCTTCCTCGTATCATCATGTCTTCATCAAACCCTAACCCTAGTAAGGTGTCCATAGTTGATAACTTCCCTAACGCTCCTAGTAGGAGCAGAAGAGGAGGTAGACTCCGAAATTTAGGATCTTCATCTGCACGCGGTTCTTCTGTTCCTTCTCCTAGTTCCGGTCCTTCTTCTAGAACTAGGGGTTCACATTAACAAAGATCTTCTTCAAGAGGTAAAGAACCTTCTGAACCTCTTCATGAGCCTACAGTAGAGGAGATAGTTCCTTCGGAACTATCTTTTTATCATGACAGAGAATCTCTTAGGAATCAAGTCTCTGGTTTAGATCGTGCTGATATCTTTCCCACTCAAATTACAGAAGTTTTGATTCCTGTAGTTCGTGGAGACTGCCATTGGAGTAGTGACTTTCCTATTATTATCCCCAATCAAAACCAAAGAATTACCTCTTACATGATTGGGTATTCTTTTGTTTATACATACCCTTTCACCTTAGGGTTTAACCCGGCTATTAACCCTGTTATTCTTGAGTTTTGTCGTTTCTTTGATGTCTGTTTGGGTCAGATTGGCCCAATCATATGGAGGGCTGTTGCTTGTTTGAGGCACTTGTCCAACACAGCTGGTGTTCCCTTTACTTTCCCTCATTTGATTCACCTTTATTCCCCTAGGCTTTTCCGCAATGGTGTTTTCACACTAGTAGACAGGAGTAAGAGAGTTTTGGTGAGCCCTGAGGATGACAAAAATCGTGGCTGGTATGCCAGGTTTGTTGCTGCCCCCACTGTTGGTTTAGTGGGTGAAGATAATGTTCCCTTCCCTGAGAAGTGGAATTTTGTACGTAAGTCTTTTTAACTTTCTCGTGCCTTTTTTCTTCAAATTTGTCAACTTTTCTAATTTTGCCTCTTTTTTTTCTTAGCAACCATGGGAGTTGTGGAATGTGTTCCCAATTTTCGTGATTGGGTAGACAAGTTACTAAAGACTGCACCAATGGATGGTAGGTCTTGGAAGACACTTTCTAACCAATTTGGCTGGAAAGTAAAAACTCATGGTAAGAGTTTTTGTATTATTATATTTTCCATATAATGTTTTTTTTAACACTAATTTCAATCCTTCTTTTTATCAGGATTTGCTATTCGGGGAGTTACTGCCGAGGCGGTTGCGGCTTCCCGCATCTCTTCAGGAACCCGTATCTCTTTAGAGAGGGCTCAAGAAATAGTTTTGGGTTCTTCATCAAAGAGAAAAGTTGTTGAAGAAGAAGATTCTGAAGAAGAGGAAGACGGGGGCTCTTTGGTGAGAAGGACTCGAGCTCGAAGATGCATCATTTCTGATGATGAAGCTGAAGCATCCCCCCGCCATTCTATTCCTTTTATCGAGCATGTTGAGGCCCCAGTGGTGATTCCCATATCTGATGATGACGCTGCTCCCGCTGCTGCTTATGATTCAGTTGAGCAGCTTTTTATTAGCGGGTTTGGTAATGAAGGCTTAGGCCCAGTTTCTGATGAAGCTCCCCTGGCTTCTTTTTCTACTCCCGTGTCTATGATTCCTTCTTTGCCGGTCTCGGCTATTTCTGCTCCTCCCCAGGTTGCTGTCTTTACTACTTCTACCGTTCCTCCTTCGACAACTCCCCCTCTGATTTCTCACCATGTAGAGGTTGGCTCCTCAAGTGGAAGTGGTGCCATGATGCAAGTGATTATTGAAGTCCCCGCTAAGGGTAATCGTCTAAGGAAATCAGGTCAGGCGGACGTGTGGCTAAAGCCCTTAATTGGTCCGATTGAGAAGGCTAAGTTGGAGAGCCATAGTTCCTTGACGTTGATGAATGATATTGTGCATGCCACCTTGAAGGTATTCATCTTCTCTCTCTTTTTCCTTTACTTCATGGTTTTTCTATCTTTGGGATTCTTATTTCTCTTCTTTTTTTTAGGCCAATCTTATCGGCACAGAGATGATGAAAAGAATTACCTCTTCAGAGCAGATTGCACGTGATGTAACTTTTTCAGTTCCCTTATCTTCCTAGTGATAAGTTTAAGTTGTTTGAATTCTTTTTTTTTTCAGTTCCCTTTTTGGAAGGTTATGTTTAAAACCCTTGGTTTAATGTGAGGGTTTGCTTTTGAAAAAAACTTAAGTCCCCAGACCTTTTATGGGGCAGTAAACAATTTGCAGTTCCTACGACTAAGTTCTTACTTAGTCTTAAGCTTTTTAATATTTTAGAAGTTTTATCGTTATTATCTTGAACTTCTATTTAACTTATTCTTGCCTTTATTTCTAAGGACTTATAGAATAATCTGCATTTTTATTCTTAGAAAATGCTTATATTGTCTTCATGAATAACTAAATTAAACAGGAATTATATAAAAGAGGGCCCTTTTATATTTCGACACTTAATGAAGAAGACGTCTCAACTTCATAATGGTGTTAATATACGATAAAAGAAATAGGAACACACATGTTTCTTTGAAATAACTTTGACAAGTTTTTATTTGAACCTTGTCTAGTTTTGAGTAACACTTTACACGTATTTGAATTACATCTATAACTTTCTCGTAACTGTTTTTCTTATAACAGATTTAAAAAATAATAAACACGTGGTTTTTATTTATAACCCGTTTCAGTACATAGCCTTTACCGTAACTATATTGAGGTTTTCATTGGCCTTAGCTCGTGACTTCTGCACTTGTCTTTTTCAATGAGTGAACTTTTCAGGCTTAATCTTCGATTTTTCTCAATCTTCTTTGCCTTTTATACACATGACCGTGTATATTATGTAGTCCCCCAAGTATTCGAGTGTTGAAGTATGAAGCCTTGAGCACTTGATTATTCCTCTCATTTGGTCCTTTCTCTGAAAAAGGAAAAACACACGGGACTCGGAGGTGCGATTATAGATGAAGACTGCTTAACCCGTTTGTATTTCTATCAGAATATTTGTAACCCTAGGCCGGAAAGTGTAATGTTTTCCATGTGCCTTGCAGGTCGTGACTCATCATTTAGTACGGGATAGCTTTTTGCCTATCATCTAAAATCGTTAGTAAAATTTTAACAATTCAAAAATAGAATTTTGAAATAAAGATACCTGACCGTGGGTATTTGTTAGAAGTAGTATCTCTTCAAATGAACAACATTCCAATGTGAAGGTAATATTTTGCCATCCATTGTTTCCAATTCATATGCTCATTTACCTGCAATACCACAAATCCTATAGGGTCCTTCCCATGTTGGACTTAATTTTCCTGCGTTAGCTGCCTTTGTAGATTGAAAAACCTTTTTAAGCACGAAGTCCCAAATTTTGAAGAATCTGAGGCGTGCTTTCCGGTTGTAGTACCGTTCTATGACCTGCTTCTGTGCTGCCATTCTTATTAGTGCTGCTTCTCTCCTTCCTTCAAGTAAATCAAGATGTACACGCATTTCCTCGTCATTAGACTCTTCCGTTGCCTGCATAAACCTTGTGCTTGGCTCTCCTATCTCAATAGGAATTAAAGCTTCTGCTCCATAAACCAATGAGAATGGTGTTTCTCCTGTACTTGTTTTTGTTGTTGTGCGATATGCCGATAAAACACCAGGTAGCACTTCTGGCCAATTTCCTTTTGATTTTTCCAAACGCTTCTTCAAATTATTAATAATGACTTTATTTGTTGATTCTGCTTGCCCATTACCCACCGGATGATAAGGTGTAGACGTAATCCTTTTAATCTGCCAACTTTGAAAAAACTCCGTGATTTGAGCTCCTATAAACTGAGGGCCATTATCACACATGATCTTCTTTGGTACACCAAATCGGCATATGATACTCCGCCAAATGAAATCTTTAACTTCCTTTTCTCGTACATGTTTGAATGCTCCTGCCTCTACCCATTTAGTAAAATAATCAGTGAGTACGAGCAAAAATTTTACCTGTCCTTTTGCTTGTGGTAATGGACCCACGCTATCCATTCCCCATTTCATAAATGTCCATGGTGCGATAACTGGGATGTAATAATTCCGCAGGTTTATGCATATTGTTACCATACCTTTGACATTTATCGCATTTAGCCACGAAACTTTCTGCTTCTTCTTCAATTTTAGGCCAATAATACCCTGCACTAATTAGGGTTCTTACCAATGATCTTCCTCCGGCGTGATTCCCACAGTTCCCCTCGTGTATTTCTCTCATTACGTACTCCGTTTGAGAAGGTCCGAGGCATCTAGCTAAGGGACCACCAAACATTTTTCGATATAGATTGCCTTGCTTTAAGCAGTACCGAGCAGCCTTTTTTCGGAGCGCATGAGCTTTTTGCTTATCATCAGGGACGGTACCATACTGCAAAAAAGTAACAATCGTTCCTCCAATCCCAAGTTAAATTATTAAAATTTACCTCATTCTTGTCGGGGTCGAGAACTGAATGAAATAAATGAATAACTGAGGCGTTTGCATCACTTGTCACGTCAGCCGATGATGCGAGATTAGCTAAGGCATCCGCTTCAACATTTTCATCCCTTGATATTTGTGTAACTTTCCAGGTTTGAAATTGCTTTATCAATTCTCGTACCTTTTCTAAATACTGTTGCATCCTTGCTTCCCTGGCTGTATAAGTCCCCAGCATTTGATTAACCACGAGTTGTGAATCGCTTTTGATTATAATCTCATTTATGCCAAGTTCTCGTGCCAATTCTAATCCTGCAATCACAGCCTCATACTCTGCCTCATTGTTAGTTATAGAATGACATTTGATAGCTTGTCGAATGGTTTCACCCGTAGGTGGTACCAAAACAATCCCTAAACCTGCACCTTTTACGTTAGATGAATCGTCAGTGAATAGAGTCCAAGTTCCTGGGTTAGCTCCATTGAACACCTGTAATTCTTTTTCTACTTCTAATTGCATCCCCTGGCTAAAATCAGCCACGAAATCAGCTAACACTTGAGATTTTATAGCAGTTCTAGGTTGGTACGTGATTTCATACTCAATTCTATAGCCCACTTAGCCAACCTACCTGATAACTCATGCTTATGTAGTATATTACGTATGGGATAAGCAGTTACTACAGCAATAGGATGACACTGAAAGTAAGGTCTTAATTTCATAGATGCCATGATCAATGCAAGTGCAAGCTTTTATAATTGAGGATATCGTGTTTCCGCATCTAACAAAGATTTACTAACATAATAGATTGGCGATTGTTTACCTTGTTCTTCTCTGACTAGAACAGCACTTACCGCTACTTCTGAAACGACAAGGTAAATGAGTAATCTTTCCCCAGCCTTTGGTTTTGCAAGCAATGGTGGATTTGATAAGTACATTTTTAAACTTCTGAGTGCTTGTTGACATTCTTCATTCCATTCAAAGTGATCTTACTTTTTAAGAGCTAAAAATAATTTAAAGCACTTTTCTGATGATCTAGAAATAAATCTTCCCAATGCTGCAATTCTTCCCGTTAGCCTCTGCACTTCTTTTTTACTTGTAAGCATGTTAGGAATTTCTTCTATGGCCTTAATCTGCGCGGGATTTACTTCAATACCACGATTAGAAACAAGAAAACCCAAAAACTTACCTGATGCAACACCGAATGCACATTTTTCAGGATTCAATTTCATATTAAATTTCGCAGAATTTTAAATGTCTCAGACAGATGCGATATATGATCTCCTGAATGCTGAGTTTTTACGAGCATATCATCTATATAGACCTCCATAGTTTTTCCCAAATGTTCTTGGAACATTTTAGTTACCAGCCGTTGGTATGTTTCCCCTGCATTTTTAAGACCAAAAGGCATTACCTTGTAACAGTAAGTCCCCTTGTGTGTTATAAACGAAGTTTTTTCTTCATCTGCGGGATCCATATTGATTTGGTTGTATCCTGAGTATGCATCTAAAAAACTTAACAACTCATGCCCTACAGTAGCATCAATTAGTTCATCTATATGAGGTAATGGGAAAGAGTATTTAGGACAGGCTTTGTTAAGATCCGTATAGTCTACACAAACTCGCTATTTACCGTTCTTTTTAGGTACCACAACAGTGTTAGTTAACCAATTAGGATACTTTACCTCGCGAATAGACCCATTCTTTAATAATTTTTGCACCTCATCTTGAATCACCTGATTTTTGAAAGTACCTTGATTTCTTTTCTTTTGTTTGATAGGTGGATGAGACGGGTCTTCATTTAACTTGTGAGTCATTACCTCCGGTGGTACACCTGTCATATCAGAATGGGAACAAGCGAAACAATCTGCGTTAGCTTTTAAAAATTCAATCAACTTATGTTTCATATCCGGGCTGAGATTGGCTCCTATGTAAACTTTTCTTTCTGGCCAGTGTATAAACAGTACTACAGCCTCCAGCTCTTCTACCGTTGTTTTGATGTTTTCATTTTCTTCTGGATCTTGAATGGTATCAGGCCTTGAATCCACATCTGTTTGCCCCTGTGCAGTTGAGGTTTGTGTTATGTGCCCTCAACTGTTTTCTGTGATTGCTATTTTTCTTCACTTTTCGTATTCGTGTCTGCTACGGAGTTGATGCTTCTGGATGTATGCTGATCCCCACGAATTTGACGTATTCCCCATGGTGATGGAAATTTAATGACTTGATGCAAGGTTGAAGGAACAACATCCATTTCATGGATCCATGGTCTCCCCAGAATTAAATTATAAGCCATCTCTATATCTACTACCTGAAACTTTGTATCTTTGATGACTCATTCTGCAAATGTGGTGAGTGTTAACTCTCCTTTCATCACAACACTGGAATTGTCAAATCCAGATAGTGTATGCGCTTTTGGTATTATTCTATCTTCAACTTGCATCTCACGTAATACTCTTAGCAAAATAATGTTCACGGAACTAACTGGATCAATCAAAACTCGTTTCACATTAGTATCATGTACAATTAAAGATATTACCAGTGTGTCATTGTGAAGGGTTAATACGCCATCCGCATCCGTATCGTCAAAGTAATGATGTCTTCCTCTAAGACATGCCGTACCTGTTTCCCTTGAGTAATTAAAACTTTGGAAATTTTATTAGCTGCGGTGTACGTGACACCGTTGATTTCTTCTCCTCCGCTGATAACATTAACGGTTCTTTTGGGAGAAGGTGGTTTGGGGGGGTTCTTGCCTGTTTTTCATGTATGCTTGTTTACCTTTCTCACTGAACAACCCGGTGAGATACCCCTGTTTTAACAAATGATCAACTTCACTCTGCAAAAACCTGCAGTCTGCCGTTTTATGCCCGTGATCGTTATGAAATTCGCACCAATGATCAGGGTTCCGCCTGTTTGGATTCGATCTCATCTCCTTTGGCCATCGTACCTTGTCTCCCATGCTTCTTAAAACAGCCATGAGTTCAGAAGTGGTCACGTTGAATTATAACCGCCAAACCTTGCCTTTAGACTTCTATCATCATCTCGTGACTCACGTATGCTTCTATCATTCCCAAATCTTTAAGACGAACCCGATTCTCTATTCCTCGATCTGTGATCGTACCTCTGATTATCTTGCTTTGACCGTGAGTCTTTTCCCGCAGGTCCCATGTATGGCTCGTACCTGTTTTTACCGGACCTTTTTTCGGTTTCTGCCCGTCTCGAACTTACCGTTTCTTCTTTTTGATGTCGTGAAATAGTATATTCTTCAATCCTTAACTTTGTGCTATACCTGTTATAAACGTCATTCCATGTCGTCGCTGGAAATTCACGAAGACTCTCCTTGAGTCGCCTCGTAGCTTCTGAACTTTTTTCATTCAAGTTACTTGTGAATGCTATAGCTGCCCAATTGTCAGGTACGCGTGGTAACGTCATTATTTCACGTTGGAATCTGTCTACGAACTCTCTGAGTAATTCTGAATCCCCTTGCTTGATTTTGAAAATATCCTCTATTCTTTTTTCAACTTTCTAAGCTCCCGAGTGTGCTTTGATGAAAGAATCTGCAAGCTCAGCAAAAGAATTTATAGAATTTTTGGGTAAAAGAGAATATCATGTTAATGCACCCTTGGTGAGTGTTTCACCGAACTTTTTGACTAATACTGATTCAATCTCCTGTTTGGTCAAGTCGTTGCCTTTTACGCCCGTNTGTACCTAGTTTCCCCCTAGTGTGCCTTGCAGGTCGTGACTCATCATTTAGTACGGGATAGCTTTTTGCCTATCATCTAAAATCGTTAGTAAAATTTTAACAATTCAAAAATAGAATTTTGAAATAAAGATACCTGACCGTGGGTATTTGTTAGAAGTAGTATCTCTTCAAATGAACAACATTCCAATGTGAAGGTAATATTTTGCCATCCATTGTTTCCAATTCATATGCTCATTTACCTGCAATATCATGAATTCTATAGGGTCCTTCCCATGTTGGACTTAGTTTTCCTGCCTAGCTGCCTTCGTAGATTGAAAAACCTTTTTAAGCACGAAGTCCCCAATTTTGAAGAATCTGAGGCGTGCTTTCCGGTTGTAATACCGTTCCATTCTTATTAGTGCAGCTTCTCTCCTTCCTTCAAGTAAATCAAGATTTACACGCATTTCCTCGTCATTAGACTCTTCCGTTGCCTGCATAAACCTTGTGCTTGGCTCTCCTATCTCAATAGGAATTAAAGCTTCTGCTCCATAAACCAATGAAAATGGTGTTTCTCCTGTACTTGTTTTTGTTGTTGTGCGATATGCCCATAAAACACCAGGGAGCACTTCTGGACAATTTCCTTTTGATTTTTCTAAACGCTTCTTTAAATTATTAATAATGACTTTATTTGTTGATTCTGCTTGCCCATTACCCACCGGATGATAAGGTGTAGATAACGCAAGATATGCTTATTGGACTCTATGTATTAACGAGCGGAAATCATCGAGGTATTTGTGTAAATAGATATAATCCATGTAATCGCAGAAACTATCAAAATAAAAAACGAAGTGACAATAGTCACTATAAGTATACGAAAGAACCGTTTTTTTCTAATTCCTATGATGCAATTGGGGCTTATCGGCAGAAACGAATCAATTTAGATAGTCCTTGTGGCTCCGGTGGCGACTAGATCAACGCGTTATTGCTTCAAGAGAAACTCCCATCGAAGTTCACTATGAATCTTTAGGTACTTTTTATGAGATTTATGGACACTATCTAATAGTAAGAAGTCTAAAAAAACAAATCCTTTTTATATACATTCGAACCACTGTTGGTCATATTGCTCTTTATCGAGAAATCGAAGAANGTTCTTACCAATGATCTTCCTCCGGCGTGATTCCCACAGTGCCCCTCGTGTATTTCTCTCATTACGTACTCCGTTTGAGAAGGTCCAAGGCATCTGGCTAAGGGACCATCGAACATTTTACGATATAGATTGCCTTGCTTTAAGCAATACCGAGCAGCCTTTTTTCGAAGCGCATGAGCTTTTTTCTTATCATCAGGGACGGTACGATACTGCAAAAAAGCAACAATCTCGTTTCTCCAATCCCATGTTAAGTTATTAAAATTTACCTCATTCTTATCAGGGTCAAGACCTAAATGAAATAAAAGAATAACTGAAACATTTGCATCGCTCGCCACATCTGCCGCAGACGCGAGATTAGTTAGGGCGTCCGCTTCAACATTCTCATCCCTTGGTATTTGCGTAACTTTCCAAGTCTGGAATTGCTTTACCAGCTCCCGTACCTTCTCTAAATATTGTTGCATTCGTGCTTCCCTGGCTGTGTAAGTTCCCAGCATCTGGTTAACCACGAGCTGCGAATCGCTTTTGTTTATAATTTGATTAATGCCAAGTTCTCGTGCCAGTTCTAAACCTGCAACCATAGATTCATACTCTGCTTCATTGTTAATTACAGAATGGCATTTAATGGCTTGTCTAATGATTTCACCCGTAGGTGGTACCAAAACGATTCCGTAAGCCCGTCACCCGTTTTACATTAGACTTGAAACCATCAGTAAAACTAAANGTGGAGAAGGAATCAGTACGTTATTGTTCTGTGGATCTCCCTGAAGTTGTTGGTTTGTTTGGTTTTCTTGGTTTCCTTGAATGTTGTCATTGTTGTTCGACATGGTTGATGCAATAAGGAAAGTTAAGCTAGAATAGAATGGATTATCAGATTCCCGGTAACGGAACCAATTTGTTTAACCAAAAAATAGAATTTCAGTCAAAGCTATAATTTAGAAGAACGTGGGTTACTGATAATCGAAAGAATGTATAAAAGAAAGCAATCTGGATAGCAAGAATATAATCAAGAAAAATAAGTAATCCAAAGTATATTCAGATGGTATTTCATGTACATACAATTGATCAATTATCTCCCCTTTATAGGTACCTTGGGGATAAGCGTTTTGCCTATGTTATAATAAGGCTATTATGAGCAATTAAAAACATTAAATACATTAAATGCTACGTTACATAATCATTATATTTAATACAGATTCTCTAACGTTTTTGGTATTTAATGCTTATCAAATACTGTATCTGGACTCTCGTGTGCTGTCAGATTCATTCTCTTTGATTCTTGGGCTTAAATAGCTTGAACAGGTACGAGCGTTGTCTCTTTTTCAATAAAAGCTCGTGCCTCTGCTTTTGCTTTCTACTCGTATCTACTGCAACTCGTGCCTCCTTGCCAGCTGTAATTCTTTGACCAGTCTATGTATTATGACACGTCATCTTCATATCTCTTTAATATGTAAACTCAATTTTTTCCAATACAGACACGACTCTCAAACCTCATATGGCTACATTGTGAATGCTATTGAATGAGAAGGATGGATCTTCAATTTATAGAACTCCAAGCGGACTAGCCAAATATGGAAGAATTATATTTTCCTTCTAGGAAAAGAAAAAATCCAATTATGGTAAATATGTTGTCCTTTCCATCATGAGATAAGAAAACCAATTATGGTAAGAAAATCCAGACAAACACCTAACACCCCCTCTTAGTGTTTTTGCTAATACAACATGCCCAGAGATATAGCTGTGTAACTTTATATATAAAAAAATATTGAACAAATAGGTAACAAGTTTGGCACTAACATTATGCTTAGTTGTTTTTGTTGTAGGGTTGCACATAATGAGACTATATGCACATGCATTTATCGAAGGCGAGGCAACACAATATATATGGGCTATCATGGGCAATCCTCTTGACATCCAACACGGTATCCTACCAATAATTGATCATATTATAAGGTGTAAATCGGCTCATGAAATATGGAAGACCTTGGATCGGCTGTTCAACAAGAAGGATGATGCTCGGCTATAGATTTTGGAGAATGAGTTAGCTAACACTTCTCAAGGTAATCTCTCTATTGTCGAGTATTTTTTGAAGGTTAAAAATCTGTGTTCTGAAATTTCTCTATTGAATCCGGACGAGGCTATCTCTGAAGCACGAATAAGAAAAATCATTATTCGTGGTTTAAAGCCAGAATATATTCCATTTGTTACATCAATTCAAGGATGGGTTCAACAACCATCTTTGGAAGAATTTGAGAATTTGCTGTCATCACAAGAGCTACTAGCCAAACAGATGACTGGTGTATCTATCAAAGAAGGGGAAGGAAATGCTCTTGTCGCGATAAGAGAAACTATAAAGGAAAATCAAGAGATAGCATGCACTTTCAATCCTCAAGTGGTTCAAGCTCGCCAGGAAAGAAGGTAGAGTCTTCCAGTAACGATAAAAGGCTTTTAAAATGCTACCGTTGTGGCAAAGTCGGGCATATAAAAAGATATTGTTGAGCCAAAGAGAGCAATATGGCTCAAACCAAGAAAGTTGTTGTAGAAGAAGAAAAAGAAGAAGACTCGGGAAAGTGCTTCGCAGCGGAGACTCGAGCAATAAATTCCATGGCTTCCATAAATTTTGAAAGAGACTGGATCGTGGATTCAGGATGTGGGCACCATCTCACTGGAGATCAATCCAAATTCTTCACCTTTCGCGAATACAACGGACATGATTTCATTGTTACAGCAGATAATACAGTCCATAATATGGAGAAGGAAGGCACTGTTGTGGTCAACGAGAAGCAAAAAGACACTATCACCCTCAACAGTGTCTTTCATGTTCCAGGTATGAAGAAAAATCTATTTTCAGTTGCAAATATTGTAGATGCTAAAAAAATATTTGCTATTTGGCCTACGTGATGTGAAGTTCCTCCGAAATATCAAGGTGCTCAAGGCAGATATCGTTCACTCAGGTAAGAGAGTTAACGATTTATATGTCTTATCTGCCTCTAATTCATATATTGAGAAGAAGAGTAGCAATGATAATACACATCTTTGGCATGCTAGACTTGGACATCTAAACATGGATAAATTAAAAGCCATGGTAAAGTCGAATCTAGTAAAAGGTTTGCCTAACTTAAGAAATTTTGGTAGAGGAGAGGTTTGTGAAGGATGTCAATATGGAAAGGCACATCGTCTTCCATTTGACAGATCCTTGTCAAGGTGCAATGCCCCACTAGAACTTATTCACAGTGACTTGATGGGTCCAACGAGAACTCTTTCATTTTCAGGCTACTCTTATATGCTATTTTTCATTGATGATTTTACTAGATTCACTTGGATTTATTTTGTGAAGCACAAGTCAAAAGTTTTCAGTAAGTTTGTGGAGTTTAAAGAAACAGTTGAAGGTGAACTCGATTCCAGAATAAGGCGGCTGCAAACTGATAATGGTAGTGAGTTCACATCAGATGAGTTTCTTTCCTTTTGTCGTCAACATGGCATTAAAAGAGAGCTGACATGCGTTGATACGCCTCAGCAAAATGGAGTGGCTGAAAGGAAGATCCGACACTTAACTGAGACATGTAAGAGTTGGCTTCATGCCAAGAATTTACCTAGAGCCTTGTGGGCTGAAGGTATGAAATGTGCAGCATACGTGATTAACAGGATGCCGCTTTCTCCAAACAACATGAAGTCTCCCTATGAATTAATGTTTGGAGAAAAACCTAGCGTGAAACACCTCAGGGTTTTGGCTCTATTTGTTATGCTGACATTCCGGATTCTAAACGGAGCAAGATGGATGCCAATGCAAGAAAATGCATCTTTGTTGGATATGATGAAAGGAAAAAGGGCTGGAAGTGTATGGATCCTAAAACTCATCTCTTCATTGTTTCAAGGGATGTCATATTTGATGAAGCCTCTTTGTATTATGGAGTTGCCGAAGAAGGGGATGGTTCTAAACCCTTGAACCTTGAAGCATCAAATGTGCCCATCACAAGTACTTCCTTAGATAATGCAGTTATCGAGGAGCTAAGAGAAAGGGGGAGCCCGAGAACTCAAAGAAATAAAACTCAGCAAGGAGATGATTCAAGTGTTTTAGGAAGACCAACAAGAACTATTGTAAAGCCAACTCGTTTCAGAGATGAAAATTTCGTTAGCACATACTCGTGTCTCTTTACAAGACCAACCGAAGAACCTTCAGTTTTTGGGGAGGCAAGAGGAGCCAGAAAAATAGTGCTGAGATCTTCATCAAGACACGTCCTAAAGCATCGGTTGAGTTCTTCCGCGACAAGCGTGGGGTAGCTTCCAAAAAATCAATTTAAGGGGAGTGTGAGAAAAATAAAGTAAAGTTGATTTTTTGGAAAAATATAGGATTCTCTAGAATGTCCTAGTGTATATTTATCTAGTACACATATCTAAATGTTCTAGAATGTTGTGGGAAGATAAGACATGTCTAGATATTCTAGAGTGTTGTTAGAAGATAAGGTTGCTAGAATCTTCTTTGTACATTATCTAGAATCATTCATAGGCTAGTATAAATAGGGAGTGTCTTGTTCATTTGTAACGAAGCCAAATTCAAGAAAGTCTTCTTCAATAACAAAGTTCTCCTTTCAAAAATCTCTCTTCTATTTTCAAGCTTCCTCTTCTTTAGTTGAATCCTCCAATCTTATTTAACGATCTTGGGCTAGCAGAAGATTTTCAAATAATACTCTTCTTCTGCTATTCTTTACAAATACAACACGCCGAGACATACAACTGGGTAACTTTATATAAAAAAAAATTGAATAAATAGGTAACAACAAAATATTTTGGTATATATGTGAATTTTTGAATTCATCAAGTTTAAGCTTATTGATCATTTGCTAAGCAAATTCGCATTTTCTTGATTCTCTTGTTAAAATTTGTGGCCCAGCCACTATTTTACTGTTGTTGATTTAGCACGAAGTCTTTTCTAACGCCTTCAGCGTAACTAGTGATTCGCGTGGCTATGGATATTATATCACCCTCATTTTTATTTTATTTTTTGCTTAGCATATACACTGGTTTAGGAAGATGGAATCTATGTCTTCATAGACATTTTTTCAGTGAGCCTCAATGCAATAGCCCCTGGGCTAGGTAAGCCAAAAAGGCGTAAGAATGTGCATAAAATCCCAACCTTCGGGAACCCCGAGGACTTCTTTAAATTTAGAAATCAAATTGCTTAATACGTTTTTTTAGTACTTAAATACTCATAAGTTTGACACTGAAGTTTATCTTAACCTTATATATGTATTATATATTGATAACTTTTTGTGTTGTTTTCTAGTTTTAGGTTTGTTAAATAATAACTTTATGATATTTTCATTTTTATTCTTTGAGTCATTAATTAGACTCTATTCTTTCTACAGCTCTAAGTATGTCCTATCACAATCCTGCTATATGTATAATGTATAATGCATCTTTAATAAACGTCTTTCAGTTTTACAAATATGATAAATTAATTTTTCCTATAAGGTTCTTGCATATGTTACAGAATTTAAAAAAAAATAGTTTTTGTCACACAAAACAGAAAAAAAAATTAATTTCTCCTTTATAAAAAAAGAATTAAACTTTATAATTTTGGTAAGCTATAATAAGTATATAAAGCGTAGGCATGGCTAAACCCTAGAGGAAACACTAAGGAGACGAAGAGCGCTTCTTCAATACCTGAAGAGATTATGTACCATATGTTTAATGCGTTTTAAGTGTGTTTTCAAATTTGTAACTCTCTTTTATCAGATCCATCTTTTGTAGACAATCAAAGCCACTCTATATCTCGTCTTGTGTAATAGGGCAACAGAGACTTTTCGCTACGGAGGAAAAGAAGAGGAATATTACTGGAAGAAAATCCTCAATACCTTAAGAGATCATTTGTGATATATTCTCTTGGCTTCCTGTTAAGTCTTTGATGCGCTTCAAGTGCTTTCTAAATTTTATAACTCTCTTGTATCGAACTTATCTTTTGTAGGCATCCATCAAAACCGCTCTATATATCGTCCTAATAAAGCCAAATTCATCGCACGTTCAAGGAAAAATAATTTTTACACCATAGACCTGGACGTGGAACATAGAGAAGCCTATGTTCTTCGTATTCAGGAGTTACATGCCATTAGCTATCTTGGTATTGGTTATATTGAAGGTTTGTTCTGCTTATGGAATGCACTGGAGCAACCGCCTATTATTTATAATCCAACTACAAGAAAAGCAAGATCTCTTCCTGTTGACGATGAAATCGGCCATTATCACTATTCGTTAGGTTTCGAACCAGATAACAAGAAGTACAAGATTTTAAGGTATAACATTGCTTATATTCCCAAGAGATACTGGGTTATAACTATAGGCACAAGTGAGTCGTGGAGAGAGATTAAAAGTGTACCATATTCGTTATCTCTACCAGCGCACGGAGGAGTTTGCATTGATGGAGCTATCTATTTCTTGGGTGGTTACAAGAATAAAGTACGCCTAGTGGCATTTAATGTCAGAACCGAAAATTTCAAAATTATCTCGTTGTGGAAAGATCTACAATATATGCCCGGAGATAGGTCTTTTCACTTGATAGGATTGGAGGATAAATTAGCAGCCATTGATTATTCAATAATGATTATGGAAGAGATGGATTTGTGGATTTTAGAGAGGTCTGACAGTAGTGAAGAATGGGGGAAGCATACAATTGCCTTTCCCCATACACTTTCTTCTACGACGTCGTATGTTGGAATTCGCTTTTGTAGAAGTACTACTGATGGTGAGATCGTATTGATCAACTCCAATCTCAAGCAAAATTGGATTTTCTTTTATGATTTGAAGAAGAAGAGTTGGAGAGATATTGAAATTAAGGAGATTACAGGAGAAAAAGTTGAGATCATGGGTATCTATAGTTATGTAGACAGCCTCTTATCGTGTATTTATTGTTAGTATTTTAAATCAATTATCTTAGAGTATAAGTATTCTTTGTCCTATTCCTTATGGAAGACATCATCTCTGTTGGTGAGAAGGTATAAGAAGAAAAGGATATCACCAAGAGATAAAGCCTTGATTAATTTTTCATATTTTGCTCTCTTAGTTATAAAATTTCTCATTTTACTTTGTGATCTATCTTTTTATTACTTTCTTTTGTTTGGTTCTGTTTTTGTATGCCTTCGGCCAGTAAGAAGTGTTCAACTAAATTTATCTCTTTGTGGAATAATAAGCATCGGATGAGGATAGAGTTCAATTTTGACCTGGTACAACTTGATGGTATTAGTTTGGCTCTGATTTTTTGATATGTTTGAACTTATATATGCAGATTTAGCATCTAGCTGTTGTTGTAGTGCTTTCTGGAAAGGAGATACTCCCTCTGTTTCAATTTAGATGAGGTAATTTGACTCGATACGGAGTTTAAGGAAAAAAAGAAGGCTTTTGAAACTAGTGATTTTAAAAGCTTAAACGGTAAAAGTTTTGTGGGCCATGACATTTGTGCGGTTACAAAAAACATCTCATTATGGGTAAAATGAAGAGTTTATAGTTAATTATTTTCAAATTTAGAAATATGTCATTTATTTTGGAACAGACTAAAAAGGAAAATAATTCATCTAATTTGAAACGGAGGGAGTATTAATTAACTCAAGTATCAAGGCAAATGGGATTTTTTTTCTTTGGGGGGGGGGGGGGGGGGGTCTCTCTAAGGGGATAAATACATATGTCAAACAAGTACAAAGAGGGGGACTAGGCCAAACCTCTTTAATACAGATAAAATTTGACTACATCATAAAAGAGAAAAGAAGAGGAGGATTGCTCCTTACACTTGAGCTCACAAAAATCAGAGAACTTGGTAAATACATGAGGAAAATTTAGCCGGGGTCAAATATGAAATTGCCTTCTTAACTCTGAATCTAATGCTGAGTATCCCAACTTAATCATGCTTCAATGTGAAGAACATGTCTCTTATGGTATGTTCAGCTTTTGGCAAGGAGATCTGTAGTAGAGTTTCCTTCTCTGAAGGTATGGTGCAATTGGAATTGGCCTTGCAAACTCATTTGATGCACTTGCCTGATATCATCTATGATTTGCCATGAATAGGAGTGGCAAACGGACGGGTCGGATCGGATATGGTTCGGGTTGAAAACGGGTAATGATAAAACAGACAAATTATTCGACCCGACTCATATTTAATACGGTTAGAAAACGGGTTAACTGGCGGATAATATGGATAATCATATTATCCATGACTTCTTAAATATGATCACTTTTGGGAGAATTCTCAGTCTCCCAAATTTGAGGGACCCCCAATTTGAGGCCTTACAAATGTAAAAGTTTTACCAATTGGTTATCCATTTTCTAAATGGATAATATGGTTCTTATCCATATTTGACCCATTTTTAAAAAGTTCATTATCCAGCCCTTTTTTTAGTGGGTAATAATATGAGTAGTTAACTATTTTCTTTTAACCATTTTACCACCTCTAGCCATAAACTTTGATCTCACCTTTTGCCATTTGAATAATGAGGAGTGAGTCAGGTTCAACAATAACCTTAGAGAAACCATGATCAAGGCACCATCTCATTCAAATTTTTAAAGCTTGAACCGCAGCTGATTTATTGGAGCAAAGACCAAGATAAGCAGTAAATGCCATGATCATATGGCCAGAATGGTCCCCGAGAATACACTACTAGAAATTCGGCAAAAATCGATTAAGGTCGACCAAACAACTTTGGTCGGCCAAAAAAACGACGAAAAAAACGGCCAAAAAACCGACCAAAGTTAGTCGGTTTTTCGAAATATTTTTTTTTAATTTCGCAAAAATGCGGGAAACTATTTTTGAGTCCCGCGAAATTTATTTTTCAAGAAACCGACCAACTTTGATCGGTTTTTTATTTAAAATAAATTAAAATTAATATTAAAAAAACCGACCAAAATTGGTCGGTTAGTTCGGCCGGTCATTGTAAAAAACCTACCAAATTTGATCAGTAATTTTAGTTTTTAATAAAACCGACCAACTTTGGTCAGTGATTTTCGTGCGAAAATACAATTAAAGAGTATAAATAAAATAAAAGACATTCTTAAAACAAAATGCACCAATAGTCTAGTGGTAGAGTAGTATCATGACACAGTACAGACCCCGGTTTGATTCCCATATGGTGTATTTTTTAGTTGCATAATTAAAATCCGACCAACTTTGATCGGTCTTTTCGGCAATATTTTTATTTTATTTAATTGGCCGACCAATGTTGGTCGGTAATTTTCGACCGACTTTGGTCGGTATGCCCTTCCGACCTTCAAAATACCATCCACACGTAAATGGTCGCGTTTTGGACGGTTATTGACCATTACGACTAACTTTGATCGATTGTTTTGGACGATTTTTCCCGAATTTCTAGTAGTGATACCTCTATCTCCAGCATTTCCCAAGTTTCCTTTGCTACAACCATCCACATTCAATTTGAATTCATTAACGATAGGTTTGTTCCATTTCACAAGCTTAAATACAAGCTTGGGTTTGATATTATCCACTAAGTGGCATATGCCAATTAAAGTAGAAGGAAAATGAGTAGAAGGAAACTAAGAGCAAAGGATCAGCTGCATCAGATGAGTGACGGATATGTAGGCGTGTACCGTAAGAATTGTGACTTGGTCGATTCCATGGAACTGAATAGTTGTTAAATCTTGTTGTTACCCATATTTTTACCATGTGTTAGAGTTATTGAGCTGTCAGCCACGTTAGAAACACTCCTTAAGCTATATGACAGTACTATTAGGACTCACAATGGTCGTTCTTTGTTGTTGAATTAATTGCTTAATCTGTCCATTTGCACTCAGTCACAGTTATTACTTGCATATTATGTCCCAGTCTTTGTTGTCTTTACTCGTTATTGAAAGTACAAGGGGGGGGGGGGGGAGTGAATTGCTTATTTTTAAATTAATTATTATAAGTTGGCTAGTTTTCCAATTAGTCGACTAGATATAATAGCGAGATATTAAGAAGTGCAGAATTAAAATGCAGAAGTAAAGTGCAGGAATTAAAGACACTGGAGTTTTTATACTGGTTCGAATTCAATGTGAATCCTAGTCCAGTCCCCTTGGGTTGCAAGGGAGTTCTCTTTCAGTGATTGAGTTTCTTGAGTGCAAATTGAATGGTGTAGTTTACACCAATAGCTCAGTTTCTATGTCACTCGTCTTTTCTTGATCAAAAATGCCTCACCAGTGTTTTTCTCTATTTCTTTTCTAACTTGTTACACAGCGGATCTAGAAGAGCTACAATGTTTGTTTGCAGTAGAACAAAGTGAGGGTTATTGGTTTGATCAAAGTATGTTTTTCTAAGTCCTAAGGTTGCGTATAGATACTTTGTAGGAGACCGATACTGAGGAGATTTTCCAACCAAGAGATTTTATCCTTAGAATGAAATTGATTCTTTTCAAGAATAAGGTTAATTCCCGTTACTCTTCCTTGATGTGTGGACTTTGACAGCTTTACATCTTTAAGTCTTGATAACGCCGGATTTACTCCTTAAATCTGGGTCCTTCCATCTTCAATGCTTCTTTTCCTTTTTAACTCTTCAAGCAATGTCTGATAGATTTTCTTGCCGGATTCTAAGTGATTCTTTTTTCCTTTTGAGTTCTTCGATCAATCTTTGATTGATTTATCCCTTCGGTTTTGATTGTTGCACTTCGATCTTGGTTGATTATCTTGGTTCCCTACAGCAAAAATAATTATATTATTTTTCATCATTAAAACTAAAACCTAACAATCTCTCTTTTTTTTATGATGACAAAAAATAATATATGTAAATATCAGTTAAATTCCCTGTATTTTACTCCCCCTCTATGAGTGCAGTTGACTCCGCTATTTGGACTACTTCCTTTAGTCGACTTCTCCTGTAATAACTATAGTCGACTTCCCCTGCAATGAATGTGCTTGCACGAATATATGTATAGCAACCTTCTCCCCCTTTTTGACATCAGCAAATAGGGGATAAAAACAATAATACACTAAGGCATAATTGTAGCATAAAATGCATGTAGAGTTATAGCAAAACAAGAAAAGAAAAAAAATCATCCGACGACCGGTTATCCAGTCCAAAGCAGCACAGCAAAAAAAATTGTTTGAAACTTCCACACTAACGACGCAGAAAATAAGTAAGAGTGTTGCAAATCGCCTCCTTCAATTGATTAAAGCTAGCATTGGTTGAGACAGCCACTTCATCAAGCCTGTCGTGTACTTCCTTGGATGCCTTGACTGCATTTTCCTTAACTCTGAGAATTGCAACCCTTATCTTTGGAATATCAGACCTAGTCTCTTTGGAGATTGCATGTCCTCAACAGTGGACTGAGTAGCAGCAAGAAGATCTTTGATAGTGGTCAGTTGGTTGTCAATGGCAATCAGTTTCTCAGCAAGGTCAGGATTACTAAGGTTGTGATGGGAAATAGAGGGTTTGGTCATGGGATCAGGCTGAACATGCTTGACCTCACCTTCCTATTTCTTAACCCAGGAGCCCTTCACACACATATATCCAATACTAGCAAACGCCCTAGAATTGTATTATTTAGAAACAGAGACAAAGGGATAGCTAGAGATAGAGATATTATGAGCTTCCAGAATGTGAGTGATGGTCATTGATGTGCCGTAGAATTTCGGCACAATTGATACCAATTGCTTAGATTTTAACTTGTCTTTTAATGTATTTTTAGTTAATTCTGATCAAATTTGGTTTTTTTTGTAGTGCATGAGCTTGATGACCCGAAAACATGAAAAATAAGTCAAAAGTCACAAAAAGATAGATATGCTGCACGTATGCGGCCGCATAATTCACATGCGGACCGCATAACTGACATGGTGATCGCAAACAGAGACAACCTTTTGGCCAATTGAAGAAGAAAATATGCGGTCCATTATGCGGCCGCATAACACTTATACGAGCTGCATAATGGTTGCATAACTCCAGTAGAAGAAAGTTCTTAACATGATATGCGATGGAATATGCTGTCGCATAACACATATGCGGACCACATAACTATTATGCGACTGAAGCATGAACTGGAACTCAGCAAGTCTGCGATGGAACGATGAATATGCGGACCGCATAACTGGTCTGCAATCGCATAAGCTAACTAAAGTGGATTTTTTGTCCGATTTTGACTAAGACTTTTGGTCCACTATAAAGGGAATAACTAGGGTTTTGTGGGTCATTCAAGTCTGAAACAAGGTCCTACTTAGAGAGCATTGAATACTCCATTTATTTGGAAGGTTGTGAAGAAGGAATCTTGTACTTTTGTAAGCTTTATGGCTTTATTAAACACTTTGTTCTTGTATTTTAGTATGAGTAGCTAGTTTTAAATACTAAGGTTGTGGACCCTAGATGTGTGTAATGTTAATTGGTGTTTAACACTGAATATATATATAATGGTTGGTTGATATTTATTCAATTCTTGTTCTTTATTTATGGTTGGTGGTTGCAAACATTAATCTATTCTATTTTACTATGTCTTTACTTGGAAAAGTGAGTTAGGGTTTGGTAGAATTGAATATCAAGAACTCAAGACTTTAAATCTTGTTTAATAGAATCACTTATGAATAAGTGGGTTCTGCTTGGCATAAATTGGTTGTTCTAAAATTGCAACTCTTTTATATTTGGAAAAATCATAAAGGGAAACTACTACCCAACCATTGGAAAATATTGGGTAATCATTTGGAAAACATTTGCATATCAAAGGACCTTCCATTAGAAATATATCACATTAACACCGATAGAATTACATTCTATTGACGGGGATGCAACCTTGGTTTCCTTAATCAAATCATTTACATTCTCTTAACACAATTAGTATCTCTTTAAATTCACAACTATACCATTCTCTTGTTATGTTAACGGAATATAATTACGACCTAAGTCAAGTAGCACACTACTCGAGTAAACTTTTCTTGCCTATTCCCTGTGGGATTCGACCCCAACCTTGTTGGGTTACTATGCTTGACACTGACCGTCTTACACTATTTAATTAAAGTGTAATTTGAGCGTATCAGCCATGCCGTAGAGCAGACTGGTGGGATCATTAGCACTTTCTTTCATAAATTTTATGGCCCGGGAGGACAGTTTGATCTTGAGTTTGGTCACAAGGCAATATACAAGAAAAGTATCCCTTTGAGAGAAGGCGGAGAAAGAGCCAGTACGAGGGAGCAGAGTAGTTGCAACAATGTGGACTAGAACACGAGTTTCAAAGCTAACATCACTTGGACCTAACTGGTTCGGGAGGAATTTAAATGAACACTCAGAAATACATAGCTTTGCTTGATCAAATGTGATTTCAGAATCATCGGGCCAAGAATTTTTGAAAAGCATGGGAAAACCAGAACACTTACACTTGAAGATTGAATCAAGCATGGCACAATCAAGAACGATGTGCTTTCCTAACACTAAAGATTCCAACTTGTCAAACTTACTAGAGCGAAGATTGGCATAAAACATTCTCACTAGGGGTTCATAGACTTTAGGAGGGGGAACAAACAGGAATTTTGATCAGCCTTGATAAACAAACAGATCTTTTACCTTACAGTTTAGGGCTTCCATGTCATCAAGTTCGACTACTCTCCTCCTGGGATTCTTCAAACAGGTATTTTTTCATTGCTATGAAAAAATACCTCTCAGGAGGTTCTTCTAGAGGTCTTTTTCCTGGGGCTTTTTCTCCTAAAGGATGAGAATGATCTGAGCATTTTGCTTGAGAGGAGGCAAACCCCTCTGAGTGTTCGGACCCTAGGTCTACTACCTGTTCTAGAGGCTAGGAAGGGGTTTTTGCTCTAGAGCAAATACTTTTTCTGGTAGAGGCAGAGGGGTTCTTAGAGTGTTTATCCATGGAGGAAAGTGGTTGAGGAGACTTTTGGAGAGGGTTTCTAGGCGATGAGAATGATGGAGATTGAATGAGGGTTTCAGAGATTAAAAGAAGGGTTTTTTGTAGGTTGAGTACAGGAAAGGAATGTGTCACGACCCAAACTACCATGTCGTGATGGTGCCTATTGTGGTACTAGGCAAGCCGACTCTTTACCAAAAACAACCCGATATTACAATTTAAATATAACTTCAAGCTAGTTAATAGAAAAGTTCATAGGAAAAATCTGAATAACAAAGTGCGGAATGAAAAGCTCGACATCGGGGTGTCACTGGTCATGAACATCTACTAAACAGTGTCCGAGATATTAAGACTAACATAGTCAGGAACTGTAACTACAAAATAAACTACAGGAACATAGGAGGGAGAATAACAGGGTTGCGATTGCTAGCAGCTACCTTGCCAACTCCGAGAAGAATCTACAGCTGGACTAGTCAACAGCCGCTACCGAGTCCTGATGTGCCTGGATCTGCACACAAGGTGCAGAGAGTAACGTGAGTATGCCAACTCAGTAAGTAACTAAATTAAATAAAGATTGAGAAGCAGTGACGAGCAATAAAGCATAATAAGTTCATATCAGGGAATCTCAGTAAAAATATAACAGGATTTTTAAATCAGTGTTTAAATCAAATCATTTCGCTTAAACTCAGTTTCAGCAAAATCATTTGACGATATTTTTCATGAGTTCTTAAACAGAGGCTCACTGCAACAATGAGAAAAATGATAAGATCGTAAACAACCCCTCGAGCAGAACATCACTCATAAATCGCCCCTCGGGCAAACCTCACAGTTACTCGTATACAGCCCTCGTGCATAACATCTCTCACACTCAGGGTACCCGCGCTTACTGGGGGTGTGCAGACTTGGGAGGGGCTCATTCACCCCAAGCGCTATAACAAGCCACCTCGTGGCATAAATCAATCAAGCCCGGCGTCACTCAATCATGAATCAGTAACAACATGATGCGGCGTGCAACCCAATCCCATAAGCATCCTCACAAATCAGGCCCTCATCCTCTCTCCATCATAAAACTCTCAAGCCACTCGGGCTATCAGTAAAAACAGGGTGCTCAGCCAAAACAACATTTTATATGCATCAAAGCAGGGAAATAAAGACTGAGTTATGAAATCAATAGGTATAACATGACCGAGTATAAATTTTCAACCAAAAACAGTGAGAGGATACTAAGAAAAAGGCCCCCAAGGGTCCAAACAGTTTTGGCACGAGGCCCAAATACGTCATTCAGCCCAATTTATAGAAATTCTTCTAAAACACATAAGTATCATATAGTTTCAACCAAATACGCAACTTATAGTTGCTACGGGACGGACCAAGTCACAATCCCCAACAGTGCACGCCCACACGTGCGTCACCTAGCATACGCGTCACCTCAAAATAGTAAAACGATACGAAACTCTCAAGACTAGATTTATAATCGCTACTTACCTCAAACCGGTCAAATCTCTACTCCACGATGCACTTTCCCCTCAACTCGGCCTCCAATTGCTCCGAATCTATTCACAATCAGTACAATACCATCAATATACGCTAATGGAATAAATTCCACACGAAAAACTATCAATCTGGACCAAAATCCTGAAATTCCCTCAAACCCGGCCACCGGGCCCACGTCTCGGAATCCGACAAAAAATACAAAACTAGAAAGCCCATTCACTCACGAGTCTACCCATACAAAAATCAAAATCCGACATTGAATGGCCATCCAAATCCCCAAAATCATCTATCCAATTCTCTTCCATTTTCCCCCCAATTTTACACCCAATTCCCAATTTAGATGATAAAAATCAAGATACAATCATGGAATTTAACCAAAATCAAGTGCAGAACACTTAACCCAATCACCTCTCTGAATTTCCCTTAAAAGATCGCCCAATCCCGTGGTCTCTAGCTCAAAATATCAAAAATGGGTTCGCACCCTTGATTTTGAATATAATGGCCTGCGCAGATTTTACTCTTCGCGAACGCGGTAGTGCCCTCGCGTTCGCGTAGCACAAACTACCTCTGACCTGGAAAACCTCCTTCGCGAACGCGAGGACCCACTCGCGGACGCGTAGCCTAAGCTGGCTGACCCTACGCGAGCGTGGAACAACCCTCGCGAACGCGTAGGCTTATCTTCCTGAAGCTCCCAAAGACCGTTGACTCTACGCGAACGCGATAACCTGGTCGCAAACGCGTAGCCTTAAAGTCCTACACCTTCATGAATGAGGGAACTACTTCGCGAATGCGAAGAACAACTCAAATCCCCCTCTCAAAATCCCTTCGCGAACGCGAGAGCCCTCTCACGAACGCGATGAAGGAATTCTCTACAATAAAATACCAGAAAATCTGCCAACTTCCAAAACCAAGAAATTATCCGTTAACCACTCGAAACTTACCCGAGGCCCTCGGTACCTCAACCAAACATACCAACAGATCTCATAATATCATTCAAACTTAGTCGAACCTTTGAATCACTCAAAACAACATCAAAACACCAAATTACCCTCGAATTCAAGCCTAAGAACATCCAAATTTCAAAATTTCACAAACGACGCCAAAACCTATCAAATCACGTCCGAATGACCCCAAATATTGGACACACGTCACAAATGACACTGCAAACCTACTCCAACTTCCGGGATTCCATTCCGACCCCGATATAAAATTTTCCACTGCTAACCAAAATTGCCAAATTTCCAACTTTCGCCAATTCATGCCTAATTCTACCACAGATCTCCAAATTACATTTCGGACGCGCTACTAAAGTCCAAAATAACCTAACCGATCTAACAAAGCCATTAAAATTCAAATCCAAGGTTGTTTACACATAAGTCAATATCCGGTCAACTTTCCCAACTTAAGCCTTCACAAAAGAGACTAAGTGTCTCAATTCACTCCAATACCACTCTGAACCAGAACAAAGCAATGCGATACGATCAAATATAGATGAGGAACACAAAAGGAAGCATAAATAGGGGAAACGAGGCTATAACTCACGTAACGACCGGCGGGGTCGTTACAGGGTGTCAGTTGAACAGGCTTGATGATTGGGTTTTCTTTCTTGAACCATGTAACTGATGTGAAAAGATAGGAAAAGAGAGGGAATTCGAAGGCTCTATTAATGACTATAAAAACACAAAATTTAAACATTAGGCATACGAAATATAAAAATATCACATAGGTCCTAATATTAATGATCAATGGATATAATACCAAGTAATTCTCTTAAAAAGCAAAATCTGTCTTCAAGTAAAGTTTTGGTGAAAATATTTGCTAATTGATCAGTAGTTCCAACAAAATATATTTCTATATTTCCCTTAATAATATGATCTCTAATGAAATGATGCTTGATATTTATATGCTTTTCACTGGAGTGATGCACATGATTTTTTAAGAGACATATAGCACTAAAGTTATCACAGAAAATTTGAATGGGATTAAAGAATAATTCATAGTAACCCAATTGATGAGACATCCATAGTAATTGTGCACAACATTGTCCAATGGCGATATACTCAGCCTCAGTTGTGGATAGTGCAACTGATCCTTGCTTTTTACTGTTCCAACATATCAGTGCTTTTTCAAGTACTTGACATGTTCCACTGGTGCTTTTTCTGTCTTCCTTATCACCTGCAAGATCAGCATCTGAAAAATCTTCTAGATTAAAATTTTTAGAGTGTGGATACCATAATTCGTGAGAAATAGTTCCAATGAGATATCGAATAATTCTTTTTACTGTAGTCAGGTGTGATTCTTTTGGAGCTGACTGAATCCTGGCACATTTACTAACACTAAACATAATATCTGGCCGAGTAGCAGTTAGATAAAGAAGGGAGCCAATCATTCCACGATATTCGTCAACAGGTTTTCCCTGTTCATATTTGTCAAGACTTGTTGAAGGACTCATTGTGTTTTCCCTGTTCATATTTGTCAAGACTTGTTGAAGGATTCATACCAAACTTTTGAATCAACTTCTTTGTGTATTTTGTCTGACATATGAACGTTCCTTCTTCATATTGTTGAATTTGAAGTCCAAGAAAGAACGTTAGTTCTCCCATCATACTAATTTCAAACTCACTTTGCATAAGATTTGAAAATTCCTTGCACAGAAGAGGATTAGTACTACCAAAAATAATATCATCAACGTAAACTTGAATCATGAGATTACCTTCTGATGATCTTTTAATAGAAAGAGTAGTGTCTACTTTACCTCTTGTAAATCCGTGATCAAGAAGAAATGAGCTGAGTCTTTCGTACCATGCTCATGGAGCTTGTTTGAGTCCATATAGTGCTTTAGTCAATTTGTACATATGGTAGGGAAACTTTGAATCTTCAAATCCAGGAGATTTTTTTGCATATACTTCCTCCTCAATTAAACCATTTAAAAAGGCACTCTTGGCATCCATCTGGAAGAGCCTAAATCTTTTAAAGGATGTGTATGCAAGAAGAATTCGTAATTATTCCAATCGAGCTACCCGAGCAAAATTTTCGTCGTAGTCGACTCCTTCTTGTTGTGAGTATCCTTGAGCTACTAATCTAGCTTTGTTTCTAACAACATTTCCATCCTCATTTAGCTTATTTCTGAAAACCAATTTTGTTCCAATTACAGGAACGTTTTCAGGCTTAGGCAACAGTTTCCATACTTGATTTTTGTCAAATTGATCTATCTCTTTCCGTATTGCTTGTAACCAACTTGCTTGTAACCAACTTGAGTCTTTTAGAGCTTGTAACCAACTTGAGTCTTTCAGAGCTTCCTCTATAAATTTATTTAGTATTTTTAAAGCTAAATTGCATATAATTTCAATATTAGCCTCTTTTAAGATCTAATTGTGTTTATATTTATAAAAACTAACTCTAGTATTTTTAATTTGATAATTACGTAACATTAATTGTTTTAGTACCTTTAATTTCTTTTTCAGAAATTATTCTACTATTTTATAAAATAAAAAGGAAAAAATGGCTATTTAAATGTTAGCCCCGTTCATTTCAATTTTAGCCTTATTTAAACCCCCCAATTGGACCCAATACCCAGCCCAAATCCTAATCTACCCGACCCACAACCCAATTAAATAATCCGCCCGAATTCCCTTTTAATCCCAGCCATTGATCACCTAGATCAATGGCTCACATCAGCCCTTTCCTTTTTTAATTCCCAACTAACCCAAACCCTAATCACTTATCGCCTGTAGCCGCCTTTGTATCCCCCCTTCTCTCAGTTCACTCTCAAACCCTAGCCGCCGCCTTCAATCACCACCTGAAAAGCTCCCAAATCCATGGCTTCCAAAGCCATAGAAAGCCTATATCCGCCTCCCTTGGCCTCTATGTGTTCGAGTTCTATGAGTTACAAGGCCAGACCTTGGAGAAGCTTGGCCCAGACTTTGATCGATCCAGTTTTTATGGCTGTCTCCGATCATCTTCAACCTTGCTCCGGCCGGCTATGGCTATTTAAGCCTGACTCTTGGCTTCTCCTGCTTAGACCAATGATTTTTCCAAGCCTTCCTCACCACATGGGTTCTTATGAAACCCTAACCTTTGAGGTTCTTCCGATTCTTTTAGATCTGTTTTAGATTTGTGTTTACTATAAACTCCTAAACATTTTCTCAAGGTTTCTTTCAAAACTTTACCTTCAGAACCTTTATCTTTTCTGATTTAGGGTTTTTGTTAAATTATTTCGAAGCTTTTTTGATTTTTTAACATGTTCTATTGTGCTTCTTTATGTTGTTCTTCTACTGTGTTTCTTTATGTTGTTCTCCTACTATGTTTCTTTACGTTGTTCTTCTACTGCGTTTCTTTATGTTGCTCTTCTAACTGGAGTGTGCATGTCAAAAGTCTTAGTTACTTTTTGAGATTTCTGAATTTATTTTTTGCCTGATTTACTTGTTTTCGTCTCTATACTCGATTGATGGTGAAAATCCTAAAATTTGGGGGTTTATTCGAGTTCTGAGATTATTTGCTATGTGTTTTACTTGTTCGTCATGCTCTGAATTCGACTGGTTTCGAAACCCTAATTTGCTTTAGACCTATTCGAGTTTCTGAAGTCGCTTCATCTGTTGCTCGACTGAATTTCGAAATCTTCTGCTTCTTTATGTGATTTTGACTTCCTGCTAAACTCTTCTATAAGGTTTTTTTCACTTGACCTCTTTGCATGTTGTTTGATACTCCCTCCTTTTCTCTATTACTAAGTTACTAAAATCGACTTATGTGACTACCATGTTCATTGGCTACTGACTTTGTGTTTGCTATTGCATGATGTTGTTCAGCCTCACATGCCTAATATTTATGCACTCTTTTATATGCTAAACTTTCCTCTAAAATGACCTTCAATTTTGGACTAATTTCAAACCTCTTTGTGTAATTCTGATTGCACTCGTGTAATTGATTCTTGCCTTATTTTTTATTGATTTCCCTATTTTCTGCATTGATAAAACTTCAGACTTTTGATTCTCTTGTCATTAACTTGGTTTATTCATAGGAACCCATGTTACTCTCCTTAAGTCAGTGCTTATGAAATCCTTGACTCCTTGATTTGCTATGTACTGATTTTCGATTCTGCAACTTTACTTTGTTTTCTTACCTTATTTGGTTAACCGAGTATTTTCAAAGATTCTTCCCTTAATTAAACCCCTATGTACTTACCCCAAATGGTCTATTCTATACATGGTGTTCTTTCCTTAAATGATTTCTACCCACTACCGTTTGAATTAAACTCCTTAATTAAAGGGAGTTCTTATACTGATCTGATTTTAATTGACATATAGTTCCATAATTACTGCTGAACAATGATTCTTGCCTTATTTTCCACTTGTTTTCGAACTATAAATACCATACTCTTTCATTAACACAGGCACACACGAACACTCTAAGTTTCTGAACTCACACTCACACTCAAAAATATTCTTTCTTGTTACTTGTACTGTGGCCTGCCTTCAAGATCCTATTACCTGCTTTTACTGTACTTTTGCTTCTTTGAACTGGTATGTCCTGATTAAGATTCCAGCATCGCAACAATGTGTTTACTTAATTCTTTTACCTTCTTGTCTACCCACTGCTTGTGTTTAGTTCAGTACTTTATTCTAGCATGCTGTGATTTCCTTATGCTTGTTCTGAAGTTACTATGCATCCTAAACCTCCATCCCAATGTGTTCAATGCTTATGGTTTGTTTGAGGCATGACAGTGTTGCATATTACTGCCCATGACTCAAGCTTGATCCCTGGGATCCTAACCTCTATGTTTCTCTACTATTGTGTGTTCTGCTGAACTTATAGGCATGCCAACATCTTCTATTGTTGTGCATGCCCAAAAGCTTACCCTTGCCTAAGCATAAGCTCTTTGTAATTTCCCAACCCCCTGAATCCCTTTGTATGAAATTATTAACCTGTTTGTGGTTGTTTCCCTCTCCTTTATTCCCTCACTTGCACTCTCTCTTAGACTTAAGTTCTGCCCCCCTCTTGTGAGCCTTGCCTTGGGACCCCTCGAGCTCCTTCTGAACTTGGACACTTGAGGGCTGGCATTTCCACACTGCACTTGTCCCTATTCTGGTGATACAATTTGGGTGTGAGCACTGCCCGGAGTCTTATTGAGGCTCTTAGGGAACTCTGACACACTCAAATTGGAGAAAGGTTTGGATCCGTGGTCTTTGAGTTGGTCTATCTCATAATTCAGACAGGAAGTCAAGAATCAGGCCTTCTATAGTTGTAATCATTTTCTTTGTATTTTTTGATGCATTTGTTACTCTGGTTTGTAATAATTTGTAAAGAATACTTGGGGTTGGCTAGTGAAACAGGGTCGGGGCAACTATGCATGCAAAGGGTAGAAATCATGCCTATAGGACTATTACAGTTCTGCATATTCAACTACATATATATATCATGCCTATAGGACTGTTACAATTCTGCATATTCAACTACATATAGAAATCATGCCTATAGGACTGTTACAATTCTGCATATTCAACTACATATAGAAATCATGCCTATATGACTAGTACAATTCTGCATATTCAACTACATATAGAAATCATGCCTATAGGACTGGTACAATTCTGCATATTCAACTTCACCTAGAAATCATGCCTATAGGATCGTTCAAGCGTCATTCTGCATAATTCAAACTGCATTTAGATACCATGTTTATAAGATTTAAAACCAGTATCTGCATTCATAAGTGTCTAAAATCAGCAACGTGTAGAAAATATGCCTATAGGAGTTTCTAAATGAATCTGATTCGCTTCACTCAATGCAAGACGTAAAAATCAGTAATAATATATACTATCACCTGCAGAACCTGACATCAATTTGTTAATTCTACATCTCTTTTGATAATCTAAGCCCTTTACCTAATCAAAGTTTAGCAAGCATGCCTATAGGATCCCAAATAATTCATTTCGAGTTTTACTGTCTTATAACCTTCTAAATTCAGTAGATATCATGTCTATAGGACCCCGTCTGTACACTTAGGCAAGCCTTAGAGTAATAATTAAAAACTTAATCCGCTTCTGTTAATTATTACGACCAACAGGAAGGCCTGATTCGGGCTTCTTATCTGAATTATGTAATAAACCAATCTACCCCAACTTTTAAACTCCCTCATATTTAATTCTAATCAGACCTAAGCAGTACGTGCAAGACATGCTATTATGTGCTTTTCTGTTCAAGGAGGTATAATTGAGCCTTATATGTTTATATGTCTCCCAAAATATGCAGTATGTGTTTTTGACTATCGCCTTAGAATTTTACCTTTGAAACCCATATAAGCCTAATATCCCTCCCTTTAGGATTAGTAGTCCTAAGTGCCTCCGGGACTGATAAGGGTGGGACGGGTAATAGCATGCAATAGATAATTGATACCAGTCCGCGCTTTAAATACCTTAACGGGGTGGGATGGGTAGATTTGGATATGATGACCACGCGATAATGTCACGTGTAGCCCCTCATTGAGGAGTGATTACCGGACATTGTGTGGGGTGATCCATATTATTAATAAACCTAGGACCCCCCTTCTTTTTTTTTCTTTATTCCTTACTTTTTTAGCATTGTAACTCTTTATTTTAAAAAAATCAGCTTTTTCTAATTGCTCTTTCAAACCTTGTTTACTTTCAAACCATTATGTATTGAAATCCCCTCTTATTTGAGCCTTATTTGCTCATATGTTAATTGTACCCAAATCCACAATAATTATCTGGCCGGGAACCACACTAGTGGATTCGAAGGGGTGCCTAACACCTTCCCCTTAGAATAATTTCAAGTCCTCACCCTCTCTGGTTATTCAAATCAAACTCTTTTGATGTCCTAATGCACCCTGATCAATAGGTGGCGACTCTTCAATTGCGAACCCAGTTCCCAAAAGGAATAAGTTGTCCCTTCAAATGTCATAAACCCGATTTCCGCGGAGGAAAAAGGGGGTGCGACAAATGGGTGATCGGGTTTTGGTCCGAATCTCGAGTTTTGACCAAGTGGGCCCGAGGTCGATTTTTTACTTTTTGGGGAAAATGATAGAAAACCTACAATTAAGCATTGGGTATGAATTCTTTGGCATTTATTGGTGTTGTTAAATTAATTTGGACTAGATACAAGTAATTTGGAGGCAAATTCTAAAGGAAAAGCGGTGTTTAAGGCTTGAATTGGCCGTGGAAGTTCGAGGTAAGTGTTTGGTCTAACCTTTTCTTGAGGGATTAGGAGTTGTGTCTTATTTGCTATGTGTTAATTATTGAGTACGACGTATAGGCATGGTGACGAGTATCTATACGTCGGTGTCAAGCATGCCCGTGAGTCTTATACTATGATAAATGTGACTCCGTTTCGTATTGTTCATGCTTTATATAATGATTCTAATGTTGGACAAGGATTATGGAAGTATCCGTGGTAATTGAACATTTTAGAGCATTGTCTCAAGTTGAGATTTGTGTTGAGATGAGATGGTGGAAATGAGGAGAGGTTTATGATATTGTTTCCCTTGCCGGGATATTATTGTTATTGAGATTGGTTCCCTTGACGAGATATTATTGTTATTGAGATTGGTTCCCTTGCCGGGATATTATTTTTATTGATATTGGTTCCCTTGTCGGGATATTACTGCTTATGATATTGTTTCCCTTGCCGGATATTGTTGTTAAACTGTTGTTCCCTTGCCGGAATTTTATTGTGATGTTGTTGATTTCCCTTGCCCGAATTGCTTTGTGATTGTTGCTTGGGCGAGGAAGAGTGTAAATCACGAAGGGTGATGCCGTGCACGATTTTGAGAGTGTTAATGCACGAAGGGTGATGCCGTGCCGATATTGTGAGGTAAAAGCACAAAGGGTGATGCTGTGCTGCACGATGTACAATGTCATGCCATGATATGAGTGATAATGCAGAAAGGATAATTCTGTGACATGATTATGTGAGGTAAAAGCACAAAGGGTGATGCCGTGCCGATTATATTGATTCTTATGGTGAGGACAAGAGTAAAAGCATGAAGGGTGATGTCGTGCACTTGTCTTTGATTTCTTGGTTCTTGCTGATAATTGAGTTATGGTGTCCTTTACATTTATCTATTGGTTTTTGGTTGTTATTTGATATTCCCCGCAGCATGTTTCCCCCTCCTATCTTCAACTGTAAAATTTTGCCTTTATTTTTCCGCTGTATATGATTAAACTGCACAGGTTTATTTGGTAGTCTTGTCCTAGCCTCGTCACTACTTTGCCGAGGTTAGGCCCGACACTTACCAACACATGGGGTAAGTTGTGCTGATACTACACTCTGCACTGTGTGCAGATACTGGTACCAGAGCATTTGGACCACAGTGAGGTTGCTGCCTTCAGTCCATTGGCGGAGACCCGAGGTAGTCCTGTAGACGTCTGCGGGCCTTGGCGTCCCCTTCTATCATTTACTTTCTGTTTTTACTTATTTAGAGACAGATTCGTGTATTTCTATTCATACTTTATTTGTAGTATTCGTAGATGGTCCGTGACATTGTGACACCAAATTCTGGGTAGAGTTGTATTTAGACTTCCGCAGTTTATATTAATCTAAACTATCAGATTTCGTCGTTCGCATTGCTTTTGTTATCATTATTTTCGCTGCTTTTGTTATGCTGTTTTGAAATATTTAAGGAATTAAACCTTGAAAAGGGTAATCAAATTGGAATAGTTGGCTTGCCTAGCTTTCACTAGTAGGCTCCATCACGACTCCCGAGTGTGAGAAATCTGGGTCGTGAAGTGTTGGTATCAGAGCTCTAGGTTTCTTAGGTCTCACAATTCACAGACAAGCTTAGTAGAGTCTGAGAGATCAGTACGTAGAAGTATGTATTTATCCCTGGAGGCTACAGAGTTAGGAACAATTTCACTTCTATTCTTTTCTGTCATGTGATTTTGTTCTCTCGCTGCTAAATTGAAACCTCTACTCTTGTCCTTTCGCGAATGGCGAGGTCATGTACCGCTTCTTCAGTCGAGCAGCAGCATAGACCGGTGAGGGGCCAGCTATGTCTGCTGATGCCTTGTGGAGGTTGGATAGGTTCACCAAGCTCTTCACTACTACTCTTGGTGGTACATCTTCTGAGGATCCCCAGGATTACTTAGACAGCTGTCATGAGGTTCTACGGAACATGGGGATAGTGGAGACCAATGGGATCGACTTTGCTGCCTTTCACTTGTCTGAATCCGCCGAGGCTTGGTGGAGAGATTATTATTTGGCTAGACCAGCTGGGTCACCAGCTTTGACTTGGGATCAGTTCTATTTTGGGAGAAGTTTCTTCCTATCACTCAGAGGGAGAACTATCGGAGGCAGTTTGTGCATCTCCAGTAGGGTTCTATGACTGTTACTCTCTACGTGACCAGATTCATTTCTTTGGCCCGTCATGCTCTTATTATAGTTCCCACTGGGAGTGAAAGGGAGAGAAGGTTCATTGAGGGACTCACTCAGCCGATTCGATTGCAGATGGCTAAGGAGACTGGGAGCGAGATTTCTTTTCAGGATGCGGCCAATATGGCCAGGAGAGTTGAGATGGTTTTATCACATGGGAGTGGTCAGGGGTCTGACAAGAGGCCTCCTCTTTCGGGTAGGTTCAGTGGTGACTCATCCAAAGCCAGTGATTCTTTTGGTAGGGGCCATTCTTCCAGGCCATTTCATTCAGCACTTCAGGCTTCTCACGGTACTCGAGGTGACAGTGGTTCTCATACGCAGTATTCTGATCAGCAGTCCTACAGTGCACCACCAGTTCCTATTGGTGCGTTGTCGCTCCAGAATTTTTAGCAGTCTCAGCAGCCGAGGGCTTGTTATACTTGTGGCGATACGAGGCATAATGCTAGATTTTACCCTCGAGCACCGAGCATCTCTCAGCATAAGGTTCCCGTGCCATGGTTCAGGCACCGAGTGTTCCGTCGCCCGCTTAGCCAGCTAGAGGGGGAGGTAGAGGTGCTAGAGGTCGAGGTAGAGGTATTAGAGGTGGAGGTCAGGCCGCTAGAGGTGGAGGCCAGCCAGCAGGAGCTCATCCCAAAGTTGTAGTTCAGAATGGTGGGGCCCAGTCTCGATGTTATGCTCTTCCAGCCAGGCCTGAGGCTGAGGCCTCCGATGCAGTTATCACATGTACTGTTCTGGTTAGTAGTAGGGATGCTTTAGTGCTATTTGATCCAGGGTCTACATACTCCTATGTGTCATCTTATTTTGCACCGTATTTGATCATGCCTAGTGATTCTTTGAGTGCTCCTGTATATGTATCTACACCGGTGGGTAATTCTATTGTGGTAGATCGTGTTCATCATTCTTGTATGGTTGTGATTGGGGTCTTGAGACCCGAGTAGACTTGTTGCTTTTGGATATGGTTGATTTTTATATCATATTAGGGATGGACTGGTTATCACCTTACCACGCTATCTTAGATTGTCATGCCAAGACTGTGACCTTAGCATTGTCGGGGTTGCCTCGACTAGAGTGGAGAGGGAATCGTGGTCATTCCACCCGTAGGGTTATCTCATATATGAAGGCTCGGCGTATGGTTGATAAGGGACATTTTGCCTATTTTGCGTATGTTCGTGATTCTAGTGCCGAGGTTCCTTCTATGGATTCAATGCCTATTGTTCGTGAGTTTCCTGAGGTGTTTCCTTCAGACCTGCCGGGTATGCCACCCGACAGGGATATTGACTTTTGCATTGATTTGGCTTCGGGCACTTAGCCCATTTCTATTCTGCCATATCGTATGGCCCCGCCAGAGTTGAAAGAATTGAAGGAGCAGTTGTAAGACTTGCTTGATAAGGGCTTTATTAGACCTAGTGTCTCACCCTGGGGTGCGCCGGTGTTATTTGTGAAGAAGAAGGCTGGGTCGATGAGGATGTGTATAGATTATCGGGAGTTAAAAAAGGTTACAATCAAGAATAAGTATCCATTGCTGAGGATTGATGATTTGTTTGATCAGATTCAGGGTGCCAAGGTATTCTCGAAGATTGACTTGAGATCTGGCTACCATTAGTTGAGTATTAGGGCATCCGATGTCCCTAAGACAGCTTTCCGCACTCGGTACGAGCATTATGAGTTCTTGGTGATGTCATTCGGGCTGACAAATGCCGCAGCAACTTTCATGGATCTGATGAACCGAGTGTTCAAGCCTTACTTGGATTCGTTCATGATAGTCTTCATTGATGACATTTTGATTTATTCCCGCAGCCGGGAGGAGCAAGAGCAACATCTGTAAGCTATTTTTCGGACTTTGAGAGATAGTCAGTTGTATGCTAAGTTTTTGAAGTGCAAGTTTTGGTTGGGATCGGTTGCTTTCTTGGGTCATGTTGTATCAGCAGAGGGTATTCAGGTAGATCCGAAGAAGATAGAGGTAGTCAAGGACTGGCCTAGACCCGTAACAGCTACAAAGATCCGGAGTTTATTGGGTTTGGCGGGTTACTACCGTCGTTTTGTGGAGGGGTTTTCATCATAGCATCCCTTATGACTAGATTGACCCAGAAGGGTGTTCAGTTCAGGTGGTCGGACGAGTGTGAGGTTGGCTTTCAGAAGCTCAAGACAAATTTGACTACGGTGCCGGTATTGGTATTGCCTTCAGGGTCAGGGCCATATACAGTTTATTGCGACACATCTCGTATTGGACTTGATGCGGTGTTGATGCAGGATGGCAAGGTCATTGCTTATGCTTCATGGCAGTTGATGATTCATGAGAAGAACTATCCAATCCATGATTTGGAGTTAGCATCCATTGTTCACATGCTGAAGATTTGGAGGCACTATTTGTATGGTGTGTCATGTGAGGCATTCACGGATCACAAGAGTCTACAATAATTGTTCAAGTAGAAAGAGCTAGACTTGACGTAGAGAAGGTGGTTGGAGCTATTGAAAGACTATGATATCACCATCTTATATCATACGGGGAAGGCCAATGTGGCGGCCGATGCTTTTAGTAGAAATTCAGCCAGTATAGGCAGTCTTGCGTATATCCCGGTCGGTGAGAGACCGCTTGCTTTGGATGTTCAGGCTTTGGCCGGTCAGTTCGTGAGGTTGTATGTTTCTGAGCCCATCCGCGTGTTAGCTTGCACAGTCGCTCGTTACTCATTATTTGAGCGTATTAGAGATCGACAGTATGGTGATCTTCATTGTGTGTCCTTAGAGACACGGTGCAGCATAGAGGTGCCAAGCAGGTTGCAGTTGGAGATGATGTATTTTTAAGGATGCAGATTTGTGTGCCTAATGTGGATGGACTTCGAGGGTTGATTTTAGAGGAGGCCCATAGTTCCCGGTACTCTATTCATTCGGGTGCCGCTAAGATGTATCAGGATTTGCGGCAGCATTAATGGCGGAGGAGGATGAAGAAGGATATTATTGAATATGTGGCTCGGTGTTTGAATTGTCAGCAGGTAAAGTACGAGCATTAGAGACCTGGTGGTTTGTTTCAGAGGATTGAGCTTCTCGAGTGGAAGTTGGAGCGTATCACTATGGACTTTGTTGTTGGACTCCTAAGGACTCAGAGGAAGTTCGATGCAGTGTGGGTTATTGTTGATAGGCTGACCAAGTTCATGTGGCAGTCTCCTATTCTTCTGAGTGGTTAGCTGAGATCTATATCTGGGAGATTGTTCGTCTTCATGGTGTGCCGTGTCTGTCATCTCTAACCGAGGTACGCAGTTTACCTCGCATTTCTGGAGGGCAGTTCAGTGTGAGTTGGGCACACGGGTTGAGTTGAGCACAAGATTTCATCCTCAGAGGGACGGGCAGTCCAAGCGTACTATTCAGATTCTAGAGGATATGCTCCGAGCTCGTGTTATTGACTTTGGAGTCTCGTGGGATCAGTTTTTGCCTTTAGCGGAGTTTGCCTACAACAATAGTTACCAGTCGAGCATCCAGATGGCTCCTTGTGAGGCTTTATATGGTAGGCGGCGTCGGTCGCCGATGGGGTGGTTTGAGCCGGGAGAGACTCGGTTGTTGGGTACAAATCTAGTGCAGGATGCCTTGGATAAGGTGAAGATCATCCAGGATAGGCTTCGTACAGCTCAGTCCACGCAAAAGAGTTATGCCGATCGTAAGGTTCATGATGTGGCATTCATGGTCGGTGAGCGGGTGTTTCTTCGAGTGTCGCCTACGAAGGGCGTGATGAAATTTGGGAAGAAGGTGTAACGACCTAACTGGTTGCTTTGCTTTTTAGAACCCCATCCCCCTGGATAAAACTTTCTGCGCTTGCTTTAACTAATTTACGACCTGCAGCGATGGTTGGTCGGGGATTTAGAAGAATTTGTGTTGATATATGCTCATTTGATTCCTTAAGATTTTCTTAAAAGGATAAGTTTGACTTTGGTCAACATTTTTAGCATACGGAACCGGATTCGTGTGTTGGCGGTCCCGGAGGGTCCGTAGGAAAATATGGGACCTGGGCATATGCCCAGAATCGAATTCCGAGGTCCCTAGGCCGAGTAATGAATTTTTATTAGAAACTGTTAAACTGAAATTCCAAGGATTTAAAGAAACTAAATAATGATTGATCACCTGGGTATCGGGCTCGTATGTTGGTTCCGGAGCCCGGTATAGGTCCAATATAACATTTAAGACTCGCTCGCAAATTTGGTGTCAATCCTAGTAGTTTAAGTGTGTTTCTGCTCGTTAGAGCAGAATTAAGAACTTGAAGTCCATATGTTTGATTCAATTGGTTTTAGGGAGTTATTCTTAGATTTAGTGTTGTTTCGGGCGTTCCGAAGGTTTGAGCGGGCCCATTTCATGATTTTAGACTTGTCGGTATGTTCGGGCAGGGTCCGGGAGCCCCGAGCGTCAATCGGACGAGGCTCGAGTGAAGTTGGAAAAGTTGAGAAGAGCTGAAGCATCTGCTTCTGTCATAACAACCGCAGGTGCGAGACCGCAGAAGCGGTCGTCCTATCGCAGATGCGGCCAAGGAAGGCTAGGCCCAAAAACGCAGAAGCGGCTCCTAAGTCGCAGAAGCGGCCCCGCAGAAGCGACTCCAAGACCGCAGAAGTGGTCCCAACCCGCTTGGCCAATTCTGCAGATGCGGTCCCCTGACCACAGATGCGGAAATCACTGAAGCAGTGAGCTTCATTTATTACGGGTTCTATGTTGATTTTTCCATTTTTCACTCCTCCATTGGGCGATTTTAGAGCTTTTGAGAGAAGACCTTCCCCTAGCATCTTGAGGTAAGTTTATCCTACCAATTTTTAGTTTAATACTCGTGTCTTAGGTAGATTAAACACTAGGATCAAGGTAAAATCATGGGGTTAGAGCAAAACCTAGGGTTTTGACAAAAATTAGATTTGACCGCGAAAATTGTTATGAAATGAATTCGAAATCGTATATTATTGATCCTTGGGTTATGAAGAACAACTTTCTTTGAAAAATTTCGGAATCCGGGCATGTGGGCACGGGGTCGGATTTTAGGAAACTCGTGTTTATGGGTGGGGAATTGCTTACTTAGAATGTGCTCTTGTAAGCTTGTATTGGCTTGTTCCTACCTCGTTTATCTAGTTTTGGATCGTTCGGCTCCAAATTGAGAGTTCAGGCTCGTTCTTGGTATTGGAAGTGCACTTTGGAGCGAGGTGAGTCTCCTATCTAACCATGTAAGAGGGAATTGTCCCCATAGGTGATGAAGTCTAATAATTTTCCATTAAATGCGGGGGCTACGTACACACTAGGTGACGAGAGTTCGTGCGTAGCTACTATTGTGCTAAGTCCGGGTAGTTTAGGACCCAAAAGCATGCTTTATGTGGTATTCTTGCAACTCTATGTTTAATTTTTATTGCTTAATCATGGTGATTATGATAAATGAGACTAGTTAAGAGGAATATGACCTTTCTTGGCCTTTTTTAAAGAGTAGTTGATAATTCAGTGAGTAATTGCTCTCCAGATATATGATCTTGTCTGCCTGTTGCTATGTTTAATTACATTTGACCGCGTCGCATGGTTGATTCACGAGCGGGGTAATAGATGCATATATTGTTCGTGCCGTTCGACCCTCGGCAGTGCACAATTTACTTTACGTTGAATCGGGCAGTACGACCTCGGCACTACTTGCGCCTGCTTTACCCAGTATTTTTCTATGATTTGAGTTTATTATTTGTCCTGGAATGGAAGTTGCCAGTTGTGACATTATCTAGGAGAGGACCTGTTAGTTCTTGCTATACACTGCTATTTATTTGTCTTATCCATGCACAGTATAACTCATATCTCATATTATTTGACCCTAGTAAGTGTCAAGTCGACTTCTCGTCTCCACTTCTTCGAGATTAGACAGGATACTTACTGGGTACATATTGTTTATGTACTGATACTACACTTCTGTACTTAATTGTGCAGGATCTTAGGCAGGTACATCTGGCTATCAGTCTGATGCGTATCTTTGAGCATATTCCGAGACCTCCACGGTGAGCTGCTCCCTTCCTGTGGCGTTCAACAACTTGATGGAGTCTCTATTTATTTATTTTTGCTGTCTATTCTATTTCGGACAGTAGGATAGGATTTTTCTTTAGTATATTCTAGTAGTTGCCCACATCTTGTGACTCCAGGTCCTGGCACACACATTGGTAGACTATTCTTTTGGGATTTGTATAGTTATTTTGGTACATTACTGGTTATTACTTGTTTTAACCTTAACTTAAGAAATTGCTGCAATTATTCGGTAAAAGTAACATGAGAACTTATTTATATTTCCGCATTTGCTTGCCCGACAATGGTGTTGGGCGCCATCATGACCTATTATGGAAATGGGTTGTGACAACATGGTATAAGAGCACAAGGTTCATGTAGGTCTCACAAGTCACGAGAAAACCTAATAGAGTCTTGCGGATCGGTAAGGAGACGTCTGTATTTATCTTCGAGAGGCTATAGGATGTTAGGAAACTACTCTTTATTCATTTCCTATCGTGCAGTGGTTGGTATACTAAATTTCCCTCTTTTATTCTCTCACAGATGGTGAGGACACGCACGACTGATGTTCCAGACCTAGGAGGAGCTGCTCCCCCAGCTGCTAGAGGCCGAGGTAGAGGCCGGGGGACGGCATCGGCCTGAGGTAGGGGACAAGGGCGTCCCAGAGCTGTCCCAGTAGCACCACTAGCAGATCCTGCGGGAGATCCTATCATTGAGGAGTAGGGCGAGGTGCCTACAGCCGAGCCTACCCCGGCAGACTTTATGATAGTACCGGGTTTCCAGGAGGTCATGGGCTGTATGCTGCGGTTCATGGACACCATGACTCAGGCTGGTTTATTTCCAGCAGATCCAACTACATCACAGGCAGGAGGGGGAGCACAGACCCCTACTGCTCAGGCTCCTGGACACGCAACTATAGTGCATCAGACTCCGGGTGCACTACCCACAGATGGGGCTCAGCCAGTCACTGCAGTGGTGCCTAGGCCTAGGCCAGCTGCGGATGGTGACCCACAAAAGTTATTGGATAGATGGACTTGACTTCACCCTCCTATCTTTGGGGGTGAGCATCATGAGGATGCTCAGGATTTCATTGATAGGTGCAGGGAAAGACTGCACAACTTGAGGATATTGGAGTCGCATGGAGTTGACTTCACTACTTTTCAGCTGGAGGGCAGGGCCCGTAGATGGTGGCAGTCCTATGTTCTTTGCAGGACAGCAGGTTCTCCTCCCCTCACTTGAGGTCAGTTCACAGAGTTATTCTTGGATATGTATATTCCACCCTCTGAGAGGGAAGAGCTGCGGTATCAGTTTGAGTATCTTGAGCAGGGTCAGATGTTCGTGACCGACTATGAGGTGAGATTTTTTGAGTTGTCTCGCCATGAACTCATGATACTTCCCACGGATGCAGAGAGAGTGCAGAGATTTGTTGCAGGGTTGCACCCCGGTATTTGAGCTAGCATGGCCCGAGAGGTAGAGATAGGTAGTGAGTATTAGCTAGTGGTGGAGATTGCTCGCAGGATTGAGGGTTATCGCCAGAGGAGTAGAGAGCAGTTTCAGCAGGACAAGAGGGCCCGGTTTTCTGGAGAGTTTAGAGGTGCCCCAGCCAGGGGTAGGGGGCACACGGGGAGGGGTCAGCCCAGCAGGCCCCCGCATTCAGCACCACCACCACCTCCCTGAGGTGCTCTAGTGAGACCTTATTTCAGTGCGATGCTGGAGAGTTCTTACCGCCCACCAGCTATTCAGGGTTCCTCCGGCGGCTATTCTGGTCATCAGGGTTCTTCCAGTGCTTACTTCAGTGCCATGCCAGAGAGTTCGTATCGCCCGCTAGCCATTCAGGGTTCTTCTGGTGAACATTCGGGTCAGCAGACTCAGACTTCAGGGCAATAGACTATGGTGTCGAGGGGTTGCTACGAGTGTGGAGATCCTGGTCACATGAAGAGAACCTGCCCCAGACTTAGGGGCAAGGCAGTACGGCAGGGTCAGCAGCCTATGATTTCAGCACCGGCTGCCCCACCCACCTAGAGGTGGAGGGCAGACTGGTAGGGGCCGTCCTAGAGGTGGGGGCCAGGCAGGGAGAGGTCAGCCAGCTACTGCTCAGTCAGGTGGAGGCCAACCAGCCGGTGCTCCAGCCAGATTCTATGCCCTTCCAGCCAGGCCAGATGCATTGGCCTCAGATGGCGTCATAACAAGTATTATTTCCGTCTGCGGTAGAGATGCTTCGATATTGTTCGATCTAGGGTCCACCTATTCATATGTATCATCTCTGTTTGCTCGTTTCCTGGTTATTCCTCCTGCACTTTTGGGCACTCCTGATCATGTGTCCACTCCTGTGCGCGATTCTGTGGTTGTGGATCGGATCTACCGGTCCTGTGTGTTGACATTCATTGGTTTTGAGACTTGAGAAGATCTCCTGTTGCTTGATATGATCGACATTTGAGATCATCCTTGGCATGGATTGGTTATCTCCATATCACGCCTTCCTAGATTGCCATGCCAAGACTGTTACTTTAGCGATGCCGGGGTTGCCAGGGTTGGAGTGGAAAGGTTCCACAGTTGATACATCTAGTTGGGTTATCTCTTTCCTGAAGGCTCGGCAAATGGTCGAGAAGGGGTGTTTGGCGTATTTGGCTTATGTTCGGGACACCACCGCAGAGTCTCCGACGATTGATTCAGTTCCAGTAGTTCAGGAGTTTGCCGATGTGTTTCCTTCTAATCTTCCTGGCATGCCACCGGATTGGGATATTGATTTCTCTATTTATTTTGCCCCAGGCACCCAGCCTATATCTATCCCACCGTACCGTATGGCTCCAAAAGAGTTGAAGGAGTATCTTGAGGAGTTGTTAGAAAAGGGGTTTGTTAGACCCAGTGTATTGCCTTGGGGTGCGCCAGTGTTATTTGTGAAGAAGAAGGATGGGACTATGCGGATGTGCATTGACTACCGCTAGTTGAACAAGGATACCATCAAGAATAAGTACCCGTTGCCGCGCATTGATGATTTGTTCGACCAGTTGCAGGGTGCTAGGGTGTTCTCTAAGATCGACTTGAGGTCGGGGTACCATCAGTTGAAGATTCAGGACTCGAATGTTCCGAAGATCACATTTCGGATGAGGTACGGCCATTATGAGTTTCTGGTGATGTCCTTTGGCTTGACTAATGCCCCAGCAACATTTATGGACTTGATGAACAGAGTGTTCAGGCCTTATATTGATTCCTTTGTCATCATCTTCATTGACGACATCTTGATATACTCTCGTAGCCTGGGGGAGCACGAGCAGCATTTGAGGGTAGTGCTTCAGACCTTGCGAGAGCAGAAGCTATATGCTAAGTTCTCCAAGTGTGAGTTCTGGCTAGAGTCAGTGGCATTCTTGGGGCATATTGTGTCAGGAGAGGGTATTAAGGTGGACCCCAAGAAGATTGAGGCAGTTCAGGGTTGGCCACGCCCTACTTCAGTGACCGAGATCTGGAGTTTCCTGGGTTTAGTAGGTTATTACAGGCGATTCGTGCAGTGCTTTTCATCTATTACATCACCTCTGACTAGATTGACCCAGAAGGGGGCTCCTTTCCATTGGTCCGATGATTGTGAGGCGAGCTTTCAGAAGCTCAAGATGGCCTTGACTACAGCACCAGTTCTTGTGTTGCCTTCCGATTCAGGGATATATACGGTATATTGTGATGCTTCGCGTGTTGGATTGGGGTGTGTATTGATGCAGGAGGGGCAAGTTATTGCCTATGCTTCGCTAGATGAAGATTCATGAGAAAAATTATCCTGTGCACGATTTAGAGTTGGCCGCGATTGTTCATACTCTCAAGATATGGAGGCATTATCTGTATGGGGTGTCATGTGAGGTTTATACTGATCATTGTAACTTACAACATTTTTTCAAGCAGAGGGATCTCAATTTGAGGCAATGTAGGTGGCTTGAGTTACTGAAGGATTATGACATCACCATTCTTTATCACTCGGGCAGGGTAAATATGTTCGCAGATGCCTTAAGCAGGAAAGCAGAGAGTATGGGTAGCTTGGCATTTATTCCAGCAGAGAAGAGGCCACTAGCTTTGGACATTCAGTCCTTGGCTAACATACTTGTGAGGTTGGATATTTCAGAGCCCAACCGAGTTCTTGCATGCGTTGTTGCTCAGTCTTCATTATTGGGACAGATCAAGGCCCGACAGTTCGATGATCCACATTTGGCAGTTCTCAGAGAGACAGTGCTCCAGGGCAGTGCCAAGGAGGTTTCTATTGGAGAGGATGGTGTTTTGCGACTCCAGGGTCGCCTATGTGTTCCTAATGTTGATGGTCTGAAAGAGAGGATACTAGAAGAGGCACACAGTTCGCGGTATTCCATTCATCCGGGTGCTACGAAGATGTATCGCCATTATTGGTGGCGGAGAATGAACAAGCACATAGTGGAGTATGTGGCTAAGTGTTTAAATTGCCAGTAGGTTAAGTATGAGCACCAGAGGCCGGGTGGCCTACTCCAGCATATGCATATACCGAAGTGGAAGTGGGAGCGCATTACTATGGACTTAGTAGTTGGGTTGCCCCGGACCTTGCGGAAGTTTGATGCAGTATGGGTCATTGTTGACAGGTTGACCAAGTCGGCGCACTTTATTTCGGTTGTGACTACTTACACTTAAGAGAGATTGGCCCATTTACATACGGGAGATAGTCCGGTTGCATGGTGTGCCTGTTTCCATCATATCAGATAGAGGCCCTCAGTTCACTTCTCATTTCTGGAGAGCTGTTCAGGGTGAGCTGGGGACCCGCGAGGAGCTTAGAACAACATTTCATCCACAAACCGACGTGCAGTCGGAGCAGACAGTTCAAATCTTGGAGGACATTCTTAGAGCATGTGTGATTGACTTTGGAGGACAGTGGGTTCAGTTCTTTCCTTTGGCAGAGTTTTCTTACAACAACAGCTACCAGTCCAGCATCGGGATGGCTCCATTTGAGGCTTTATACGGTCGGCGGTGTCGTTCTCCTATCGGGTGGTTTGATCCTGGTGAGGCTATGTTATACGGTACAGATTTAGTGCAAGATGCCTTGGACAAGGTAAAGTTGATTCAGGAGAGGCTTCGCACAGCTCAGTCCAAATAGAAGAGTTACGCAGATCAGAAGGCGCGTGATGTATTATTCATGGTTGGTGAGAAGGTCCTCTTGAAAGTCTCGCCAATGAAAGGTGTTATGAGGTTCGGGAAGAAGGGAAAGCTGAGCCCAAGGTTTATTGGCCCATTTGAGGTGTTCAGGCGAGTTGGGGAGGTTGCTTACGAGCTTGCTTTACCCCCTAGTTTATCGGGAGTTCACCCCATTTTTCACGTGTCTATGCTTCGGTGGTATCATGCCGACTTATCCCATGTGTTGGACTTCAGTACTATTCAGTTGGATGAGAGCCTGAGATACGAGGAGGAGCCAGTTGCCATTATTGATAGACAGGATCGCCAATTAAGATCCAAGAGGATTTCAGCGGTAAAAGTCCAGTGGAGGGGCTAACCAGTCGAGGAGGCGACCTGGGAGTCCGAGGAGGACATGCGGAGCAGATACCCACATTTATTTATCACCTCAGGTACTTTTCTATGTCCGTTCGAGGACAAACGTTTGTTTAAGAGGTGGAGAATGTAACGACCTGACTGGTCGTTTTGCTTTTTAGAACCCCGTCCCCCTGAATAAAACTTTTCGCGCTTGCTTTAACTAATTTATGACCTGCGGGGATGGTTGGTTCGGGATTTTGAAGAATTTGGATTGATATATGCTCATTTGATTCCTTAAGATTTTTTTAAAAGGCTATGTTTGACTTTGGTCAACATTTTTAACAACTGGACCCGGATTCATATTTTGACGGTCTCGGAGGGTCGGTAGGAAAATATGGGACCTGGGCGTATTCCCGGAATCGAATTTCGAGGTCCCTAGGACGAGTAATAAATTTTTATTAGAAATTATTAAATTGAAATTCCAAGGATTTAAAGAAACTAAATAATGATTGATCACCTGGCTATCGGGCTCGTATGTTGGTTCCGGAGCCCGGTACAGGTCCAATATAACATTTAAGACTTGCCCGCAAAATTTGGTGTCAATCCGAGTAGTTTAAGTGTGTTTAGGCTCGTTAGAGGAGAATTAAAAACTTAAAGTTCATAAGTTTTATTCAATTTGTTTTAGGGGGTGATTCATAGATTTAACATTATTTCAGGCGTTCCGAAGGTTTGAGCATGTTCGTTTCATGATTTCACACTTGTCAGTATGTTCGGGCGGGGCCCGAGAGCCCCGAGCGTCAATCAGACGAGGCTCGAATGAAGTTGGAAAAGTTGAGAAGAGCTGAAACATCTGCTTCTGTCATAAACGCACCTGCGGTTGGTCAGCCGCATGTGCGAGACCGCAGAAGCGGTCGTCCTCTCGCAGATGCGGCCAAGGCAGGCCAGGCCTAAAACTGCAGAAGCGGCCCCGCAGAAGCAGCTCCAAGACCGCAGAAGCGGTCCCAGCCCGCTTGGCCAATTCTGCAGATGCGGTCTCTTCCTCGCAGAAGCGGGACCATAGATGCGGTCCCCTGACCGCAGATGCGAAAATCACTGAAGCAGTGAGCTTCATTTATTACGGGTTCTAAGTTGATTTTGCCATGTTTCACTCCTTCATTAGGCAATTTTAGAGCTTTTGAGAGAAGGCCTTCACCTAGCATCTTGAGGTAAGTTTATCCTACCAATTTTTAGTTTAATACTCGTGTCTTAGGTAGATTAAACACTAGGATTAAGGTAAAATCATGGGGTTAGAGCAAAACCTAGGGTTTTGACAAAAATTAGATTTGACCACGAAAATTGTTATGAAATGAATTAGAAATCATACATTATTCATCCTTGGGTTATGAAGAACAACTTTCTTTGAAAAATTTCGGAATCCGGGCACGTCAGCCCGGGGTCGAATTTTAGGAAACTTGTGTTTAAGGGTGAATTGCTTAAATAGTTACAATGTGATCTTGTAAGCTTGTATTGACTAGTTCCTACCTCGTTTATCTAATTTTGGATCGTTCGGATCCAAATTGAGAGTTCGGGCTCGTTCTTGGTATTGGAAGTGCACTTTGGAGCGAGGTGAGTCTCCTATCTAACCTTGTAAGAGGGAATTGTCCCCATAGGTGATGAAATCTAATAATTTGCCATTAAATGCGGGGGCTACGTACGCACTAGGTGACGAGAGTCCGTGCGTAGCTACTATTGTGCTAAGTTCGGGTAGTTTAGGACCCAAAAGCATGCTTTATGTGGTATTCTTGCAACTCTATGTTTAATTTGGATTGCTTAATCATGGTGATTATGATAAATGAGACTAGTTAAGCGGAACATGACCTTTCTTGCCTTTTTAAAGAGAAGTTGATAATTCATTGAGTAATTGCTCTCCAGATATATGTTCGTGTCTGCCTGTTGTTGTGTTTAATTACATTTGACCGCGTCGCATGGTTGATTCGCGAGCGGGGTAATAGATGCATCTATGGTTCGTGCCGTTCAACCCTCGGCCGTGCACAATTTACTTTACGTTGGATCGAGCCGTACGACCTCGACACTACTTGCGCCTGCTTTACCCAGTATTTTTCTATGATTTGAGTTTATTATTTGTCCTGGAATGGAAGTTGCCAGCTGTGACATTATCTAGGAGAGGACCTGTTAGTTCTAGCTATACACTGCTATTTATTTGTCTTATCCATGCACTGTATAACTCATATCTCATATTATTTGACCCTAGTAAGTATCAAGTCGACTTCTCGTCTCTACTTCTTTGAGATTAGACAGGATGCTTACTGGGTACATATTGTTTATGTACTCATACTACACTTCTGTACTTAATTGTACAGGATCTGAGGTAGGTGCATCTGGCTATCAGTCTGGTGCGTATCTTTGAGCATATTCTGAGACCTCCACGGTGAGTTGTTCCCTTCCTGTGCCGTTCAGCAGCTTGATGGAGTCTCTCTTTATTTATTTTTGCCGTCTATTCTATTTCGGACAGTAGGATAGGATTGTTCTTATTTATATTGTACTAGTTGCCCACATCAAGTGACACCAGGTCTTGGCACACACATTGGTAGACTATTCTTTTGGGATTTGTGTAATTATTTTGGTACATTACTGGTTATTACTTGTTTTAACCTTAACTTAAGAAATTGCTGCAATTATTCGGTAAAAGTAACATGAGAACTTATTTATATTTCCACGTTGGCTTGCCCTGCAATGGTGTTAGGCGCCATCATGACCTATTATGGAAATGGGTCGTGATAGAAGGGAAAGCTAAGCCCTATATTCATTATTCCTTTCGAGATTCTTGATCGAGTGGGAGATGTGGCTTACAGACTTGCGTTGCCGCCGAGCTTATCAGCCGTGCATCCAGTGTTTCATGTGTCTATGCTTTGGAAGTATCACGACGATCCATCCCACGTGTTAGACTTCAGAACTGTCCCGTTGGACAAGGACTTGTCCTATGAGGAGGAGTCGGTAGCTATTCTAGACCGGCAGGTTCGTCAGTTGAGATCGAAGAGTTTCCCTTCTGTTCGTGTTCAGTGGAAAGGTCAGTTTGCCAAGACAACTACCTGGGAATCCGAGTCCGATATGCGGAGCTGATATCCCCATCTTTTCCCCGACACAGGTACTTCATTTCTATGTCCATTCGAGGACGAACGGTTGTTTTAGTGGTGGAGGATATGATGACCCAAAAGGTCATCACTTGATTTACAAGTAAATTATGTGTTTCGAGGCCTTGGAAGCCTCCTTTTATCTCACCTCGATTTGCGTGCGCGGTCCGGGCGTATATCCAAAATGCTTTTATGTGGAAATTTTACGAAAATGCTAATTTGGCCTTTAAAATTTAATTTAAGTTGACTTCGGTCAACATTTTGGGTAAACGGATCCGGACCCGTAATTTGACGGTCCCAGAGGGTCCGTAGGAAAATATGGGACTTGGGCGTATGCCCGGAATTGAATTTCGAGGTCCCAAGCCCGAAAAGTGAATTTTTGAAGAAAATTATTTAATTGAAATTTTAAGAATTTTTGGAAATTTGAATGTATTTGAAGTTTATGGTATCGGACCCGTATCTTGGTTCCGGAGCCCGGTACAGGTCTTATATGTTATTTAGGTTGAGTCTGTAAAATTTGGTAAGAAACGGACTTGATATGACGTGAATCAGACCCTCGGTTGTTAAAATTTGAACTTAAGAGTTCTTGAAATTCTCCTTTGATTTTGATGCTAAATTCGTTGTTAAAGATGTTAATTTGGCAATTTGATCGTACGAGTAAGTCCATATGATGGTTTTGAGTTAGTATGCATGTTTGGTTTGGAGCCCCAAGGGCTCGGGTCAGTTTTGTATAGGTTTCGGGGTGTTTTTACACTTTGAAAAGTTGCAGGTTTTGTTGTCTCGGTTGCTCAGTGATTTTCTTCTTCGCGTTCGCGTCGCTTCACTCGCGAACGCGTAAGGCAAAGTCCCTCAGGTGTCAGTTTGTTCTTCGCGAACACGGAGCCCTGGACACAAACGCGAAGCTGTGGGGGGGAGTTACCCTTCGCGAGCACGTCCAGGCTCACGCGAACGAATAGGGTTAGTGGGCCTAGGGGAGGGAGTTCAAATTACTCTACGCGAACGCGGCCACCTGACCGTGAACGCGAAGGCTTGAGGAGCGAAAGCTCCGCGAACGTGAGTCGTTCTTCACAAACGCGAGGGCATCTGGGCCTGAACCTTCGCGAACGCAACAGGCCTCTCGCGAACGCGAAGAAGGCCTGTCCAGTGAATTAAAAACAGTAGCAAAATGGGAATTTAGCCCATAACTTCATATTTTTAAAACTAGAGAGCATTGAGGTGATTTTCAAGAGACAAGTTCTTCCCAAAGCATTGGTATATGATTCTAAACCTTTTTCTTTCGATTTCCCATTGCATTTCATCAATCTTCATCCAAAAATCTAGTGGTTTTATGGTAGAAATTGGGATTTGGGTAGAGTTAGGGCTTTTTGAATAATTGGAATTTAGACCACATTTTGGGGTCGGATTTCGAAAGTAATCGCATATTTGGGCTCGTGGGTGAATGGGTGATGGGGTTTTAGTCCGAACCTCGAGTTTTGACCAAGCGGGCCCGGGGTCGATTTTTGACTTTTTGGGAAAAATGATAGAAAACCTACAATTAAGCATTGGGTATGAATTCTTTAGCATTTATTGATGTTGTTAAATTAATTTGGACTAGATACAAGTAATTTGGAGGCGAATTCTAAAGGAAAAGCGGTGTTTGAGGCTTGAGTTGGCCGTGGAAGTTTGAGGTAAGTGTTTGGTCTAACCTTAGCTTGAGGGATTAGGAGTTGTGTCTTATTTGGTATGTGTTAATTGTTGAGTACGACGTATAGGCACGGTGACGAGTATCTATACGTCAGTGTGAAGCATGCCTGTGAGTCTTATACTATGATAAATATGACTTCGTTTCGTATTGTTCATGCTTTATATGATGATTCTAATGTTGGACAAGGCATATGGAAGTATCCGTGGTAATTGAACATTTTAGAGCATTGGCTCAAGTTGAGATTTGTGTTGAGATGAGATTGTGGAAATGAGGAGAGGTTTATGATATTGTTTCCTTTGCCGGGATATTATTGTTATTGAGATTGGTTCCCTTGCTGGGATATTATTGTTATTGAGATTGGTTCCCTTGCAGGGATATTATTGTTATTGATATTGGTTCCCTTGCCAGGATATTACTACTTACGATATTGTTTCCCTTGTCGGGATATTGTTGTTAAACTGTTGTTCCCTTGCCGGGATTTTATTGTGATGTTGTTGATTTCCCTTGCCCAAATTGCTTTGTGATTGTTTCTTGGTTGAGGAAGAGTGTAAAGCACGAAGGGTGATGCCGTGCACGATTTTGAGACTGTTAATGCACGAAGGGTGATGTCGTGCCGATATTGTAAGGTAAAAGCACGAAGGGTGATGCCGTGCCGCACGATGTACAATGCCGTGCCGCACGATGTACAATGTCGTGCCATGATATGAGTGATAATGCACGAACGATAATTTTGTTCCATGATTATGTGAGGTAAAACCACGAAGGGTGATGTCGTGCCGATTATATTGATTCTTATGGTGAGGACGAGAGTAATAGCGCGAAGGGTGATGCCGTGCACTTGCCTTTGAATTCTTGATTCTTGCTGATAATTGAGTTATGGTTTCCTTTACATTTATCTATTGGTTTTCGGTTGTTACTTGATATTCCCCGCGGCAAGTTTGCCCCTATATCTTTAACTATAAATTTCTGCCTTTATTTTTCCGTTGTATATGATTTAACTGCACAGGATTATTTGGTAGTCTTGTCCTAGCCTCGTCACTACTTCGCCGAGGTTAGGCTCGACACTTACCAGCACATGGGGTCGGTTGTGCTGATACTACACTTTGCACTGTGTGCAGATACTGGTACGGAACGTTTGGACCACAGTGAGGTTGCTTCCTTCAGTCCATCGGTGGAGACCCGAGGTAGTCGTGCACACGTCCGCGGGCCTTGGCGTCCCCTTCTATCATTTCCTTTCTGTTTTTACTTATTCAGAGACAGATTCGAGTATTTCTATTCATACTTTATTTGTAGTATTCGTAGAGTTGTATTTAGACTTCCGCAGTTTGTATTAATCTAAACTATCAAATTTTGTCTTCGGCATTGCTTTTGTTATTATTATTTCCGCTGCTTTTGTTATGTTGTTTTGAAATTATTAAGGAATTAAAACTTGAAAAGGGTAACTAAATCGGAATAGTTGGCTTTCCTAGCTTTCACTAGTAGGCACCATCACGACTCCCAAGGGTGAGAAATCCGGGTCGTGACAGTCGAGTTCTTACTCGACTATTCAAGCTAACCTAGCACCTATATGTCTATCGAAATAGAACTAACAAGAATGCATTTATAATTCCTGTAAATCAACTAAGAAAGGCAATTAGGTATATGTCTATCCTAACCGCGAATCCGTTCCCCGATGCCCAGGTTCAAGAACTTGCTCTACTCAAACCTATATGCAATCTAGAATTCTCACTTTCGAGTTCAATTATAGATTCGTAGATAGTATTCATTTGGTGATCAAACAATTAAATAATTAAGCGCAAGATTGAATAATAAACCAATATGATAAACTGAGAAATCAAAATCAATACACGAATAACAATATTAATGAAAGAACCACAACCCTAAAACGTGAAGTTTAGCTCCACATAGTCATGGTAGCAAAACAATAAATCATACAAATAAATATAAAAATTACTATGTTTGGTGGAAGAAAAGATGAAATCTGTCCTCCACGGCGGCTCTGTGCTTTCCCCTCGTCAAAAGTTCTCTAAAAAACGTGCTCCCCCTCAAAAATAGGTTTAGGACCCCTTTTATACGAGTTGGGACCGTGTAGGGCCAAGTCCCGGGCGAAATAGAACATGTTCACGTTTTGAGCGTCCAGGGTAGAGTGGGGCGCTAGCCATGGCGCTCACCTTTTTCGCATTCTGTTTTGAGCGCCACAGGTAGCGGCCCACGCTGCATGTGGCCCTCAAATTCGCACTTTTGCCTTTTGTCCGATTTTCGCTCCAATTTGTGCACTTTCGTTTCAAATTGTATCCAAATGATTCCCACACATAGAAATACCACAAATTAGCACAAATTATTATATTATACATCTCAAATCTACGAGACATGAGCAAAATGTGAGGCAATATACATCAAAATATGCATACATTAAGCCAAACATCAATACCTACATTTAAACGTTGCTCTTCCTCGAGTCAACCAACAATAACTCTATCTTTGAGCACTCTACACCAATGACCATGGTTGATAGCAATAATTAAACTCTAGCATATGCAATCACCACAGACTTCTCTTTATCTTATGCAATACTTCAAAATATTCAAACAAAGACAACATGCTCATAACAATCCTAGCCTCACAAACTGACTCAATGTCACAATGTACTCGTGGCTTGAACACCCAACATCATAGAGAAAGCTAATAATGTTACCTATCCCTCATAAAGCCATGTGACCTCACAACAATAACAAGAGAGTCGAATCCCATGATCAAATTTAGTTTAAGGATTCACTTGTATGTAAAAGAAATCTCTTCCCACTCTCACAAAGAAGTCACATGCACACAATTGGTACCATAGGCTTGCCCTTAATGTAAATCTCTACTAATGTAAGCTCACTCGATCTAAAATCAATTAGTACTTTTTCATGGTTGTAATGTGGGCTAAAGGACGGGTAGGATATATATAGGAATAGTGGTTCACCCTCCTAAGCACTTTAACACCTCACCAAATAACATAAGTGCAAATTCTTCAATCCACTTCAATTTCACAAACCATATTACCCCCAAAAATAGTCCCTTTTTCTTTGAGCACTATCGTCATTTACACTCCACTAAAAAAAACAAGATATTTATTCATCTACATTTTTTCTCTCTTTTTTTTCCAGTTTTTTTTTCTTTTTCAACTTCCGGTAGTGGTGTATTGTTTTACAAAACAAGTGCACATTTATTCATTTTATTGGTTCCACTCAAAAGTCACCCCGCACTTAGTCCCTTCTCACTTCTTTTAGCGCTCATTTTACAATTAAAGTGCTTTAAGAGGTACAAGGATCAAAACAATATCAATTAAGAACAAAAAGGATATAGGCTTGTAATGTGGATGCCAAATAAAAGTTTATATGCTCAAAAGGGTTTACTAGGGATCAATTTTATTTATTATAAGCACTAAGCTCAAAAATGTCAAAGAAGGCCTAAAATTATTTTTCAAATCGGGCATCACCTAAAATTTCGTTTTGACTCACATACCGGGCAAGTTCTAGACACAAGTGTACAATACATGGACTACGCATAAACCTCACCACACATGGCACATGATTCACTAAGGACAGTCACATTCCGAATCTCAATAAATGCAAGTATTCATGGAGCTACGAGATATTAAGCATTAAGCACAAAGCGAACAATAGTCAAATAAATGAGACGTAGGCGTCACAAGACATGCAATCCAGTCAAGCAAGGCATCATCAATAATTTCAAATCATAGGGAAGATACTACACATGCCAAAGTCAAAATATTCTACTATCAAACAAGTCAAGGGTGCCTAGGTTCATCATTCTTCCATTTTATTCCCTAAATTTCTAATCTACTCTAAAAGGAAAAAAGATTACCCGATTCAAACTACATCCCATGGAAAAGAACCGAGGAACAAAGAAAAACCACAGAGGATTATTGCTACAAAAAAAAAGTTACATGTTTTTGGATTTTTCTATTTTTTATTTTTTTATTTAAACTTAATTCCTCAAGAAAATTGTTTAGGAGATCCATCGTCAGGAAAAGTCCACTTTTTCTACCCTTTTTTCGATTTTTATTTTCTTTTTTTTTAAAAAAAAAAAGCTACTAAAACTACACAACTACGAAAACAAAATTAAGAAGTTAACATTTTTCTAACATACTACTACTAATTATCTAGAGAAATTCTCCCACCCTACACTTAAAGGAGTGTAGTGTCCCCAATGCACAAATAAAGCAAAAATAACAAGGGTGGACAAAAAATTCCCTGAAAGCCCAAAGGCCGAAGCAATAGCGGCTCACGGGGTAATCAGACTTCTCCCAAGGATGATCCTTTGTGCGGGCACCCCACACTTAGTTCTATCCATCTGGCTCACTTTGGCACACTTCCTATGGCATTGCTCTCTATGCTCAAAATCTTACAAAATAAAATAACACTACAAAAATAATACAATAAGAAAAAAAATCAAAACTAAAAGAAAGCAGTATAGCTGGGTTGCCTCCCAACAAGCGCCTAATTTAACATTGCGGCACGACGTAAATCACTTTTTCCTCCACCTCAAACTTATGTATTGTACCGCTAACATGGCATCCAGTCTGCGGCTATGCTTCAGCTGGTAGGACTACAAAGATAACTAGGCCAAGTAATAAAATTTTAACTATACACTTCTCGGCCTTTAGATGAGAAATATAATTTTTGCTTTTTGGCACAACAAATTCAAGAATATAGGCATCTTCTTCCTCTTCCGTTGACTCCTCCAAAGGCTCAGATGACTTGATTTGCATGTCATCATCCAAACACAATATCGAAAATGGATTAGAATGAGGACCAACAAGCCCCATCTTTAAAATTGTATTATTGTTTACATCCTCATATTTACATGCACTAGAGTCTTCAAATATAACATTATCTACTCCATCATATGACTCTAGAACACTCTTCCCAACATTGGCATCCTCAAGAAAAATATGGTCTAATGATTGGTATTCTCGTTTTAGCTCCTCAATTTGGTCTAGAAGATCTTTTTCAACTTCACACAACTTATCATTAAATTGTTGGGCGTTGAACGCATCAACCTTTACACTCAAATCTGCATCCAAGTTGTGCAAAGCCAATAAAAATTTGTCAATTTCTTGTGCAAGATCAACTCTCTCATTCGACCAATCATTCACCAATTTTGTTAGAAGATAACGTTGTTCTTCATATTCCCTTAATCGTAAATATTCTTCCCACTACCAACCCTTACTCCCATATGCAAATTCAGATCCCCCAGAGTTCAGGTCATGACAAGCCCATAAAGACGGGCCATAAATGTCTTCTGTCAACCAAGCATCTTCATCAATAACCTTTCCTCCAGATATTTCATCCCCAAAGGTCATGTTGAGAGAACTATGAACACACTAAGAGAAAAATTAAATTGTGATAAAAATAAAAGTATATACAAAACAAAATGGATAAAATTAAAAGTCTAATCTAGAGAAACAGCTAATTTCTAAGTCCCCGGCAACGGCGCCAAAAACTTATTGTAGACAAACGCACACGCAAGTATACGCGGTCGTCACGTAATAAAGTTACTAAAAGTCGGATGTCGACTATCCTAACTATCTAAACAAGAATTAAACACAAAAGTAGTGATGCTAAAGTAATTAAACTAAAAAGAAAATAATTAATGAACTTTAAACAGAAGAAGATCAGATTATTATGTTGTCAATGAGATGAAAACAATCTAGGGTTATGGGCTATCTAACAATCATATTGTATTCTTCAATTAAATTGAGTAATTAATTTATCCGGTTTATTGGTTGACGGGGTTAATATTGCTCATAAGAATCTTTCGAGTTCTTACTCGCCTATTCAAGCTAACCTAACGCCTATATTTCTGTGGAATTAGAAATAACAAGAACGCCTTTATAATTCCAGTAAATCAACAAGGCAGGGCAATTAGGTATGTGTCTATCCAAACCGCGAATATGTTCCCCGATGCTCAGGTTCAAGAATTTGCTCTACTCAAACCTATATGCAATCTAGAATTCCCACTTTCGAGTTCAATTCTAGATTCGTAGATAGTATTCAATTGGTGATCAAACAATTAAATAATTAAGCGCAAGATTGAATAAATAAACCAATATGATAAACTGAGAAATCAAAATCAATATCGAATAACAATATTAATGAAAGAACCACAACCCTAAAATGTGAAATTTAGCTCCACATAGACATGGTAGCAAAGCAACAAATCATACAAAGAAACATAAAAATTACTACGTTCGGTGGAAGAAAAGATGAAACTCTACGGCGGCTCTATGCTTTCCCCTCATCAAAAGTTCTCTCAAAAACGTGCTCCCCCCTCCAAAATAGGTTTAGGACCCCTTTTGTACGAGTTGGGACCGTGTAGGGCCGAAATAACTAAGTCCCGGGCGAAATAGGACATGTTCACGTATTGAGCGTCCAGGGCAGCGTGGAGCGCTGGCCCTGGCGCTCACCTTTTTAGCATTCTGTTTTTAGTGCCACAGGTAGCGCCCACGCTGCCTGTGGCCCTTGAATTCACACTTTTGCCTTTTCATCCGATTTTCGCTCCAGTCCGCCTACTTTCGTCTTAAATTGCATCCAAATGATTCCTACACTTAGAAATACCACAAATTAGCACAAATTATTATATTATAGATCTCAAATCTACGAGACATGAGCAAAATATGAGGCAATATACATCAAAATATACATACATTAAGCCAAACATCAATAACCTCGTTCCAAAACTCTTTAGGCCTTCCTTTACCACTCCTGATACCCACTGCACCTTTCGCACCTTCTGACTGGGACTTCTATACTTCTCAGGCACTATCTGGATTAGTCGAGCTGCACAGTAGGTATTTGGACAAGTGAGCGAGAAACAAAAATCAAAACAAACACCAAGACCATCTCACAATAAGATTAATTTAATAAGAGCCTATACAAATAAAGAAAAAAGGGATAAGGTCAAAAGTTGCCTCTCTACTATACTATATGATTAACTTCTGCCACGCGTTATACTATTCGTCCAATCTAGCCCCTACCGTTAATCAACTTTTAAAAATTGCCCCTAACCCTAACGGATCTACACCGTGGCAACTAACCCACTCCATTTTTCCATGTTAGCTACAAGTCACACAACCAAACAGCCCTAAATCTGCCACCTCACCATCTTTTTCTCTTTCGTCTTCCACCCCCACTCAACCAGCACCTCCAAGGCTCCAACCACCATTATCACCACTAGTAATTCACCATTACAAACTATTAAATTATGACTTCAAGTTATCCGTAGTCTCCCTATTAACTAATACAAATCTTGCATAATCCAGGACTTCTTTATCACGCCATTGCAACCTCAGGCGTAACACCAATTTTAGTATCTAATTTTCCCTTTCTTTAATTTTCTTATTCTTCTCCGTCAGCTTTCTCTCCAAAATTTGTCATTCATTTACTTTTTTCTACATCATTAAGTTTAATTCATGTCGAAAATGTAACAAAAAGTTATCCAAAAGAATAGAAAAACAACAAACACAGACCAAATTCACATTACCAAAGAACACTGCAACAATGAATGGAAAAATGGTGAAACCCCAAAAATAAACTAAAAATACAGTTGTCACCGAAGATTATCAGTTGCATTGTTGAGTTTTGAGCTTCAAGTGTGCTCAAAATCAGATTGTTGTCGTCTTGGTTTGGATTAATTTTGAAAAAAAAAAATTGAATATCCATTTGGGATTTCCAAGTTCACAGAGCTGAAAATTTAATGGATGTTCAGTGATTTACTGTTTAAATCTTCTGGAAATCATATATTTTTGTTAGATTCAGAGCTTAACGCTTACTATCAAGATTTAAGAGAAGAAAACTTTAAGCCTCCATTTCTAGATAGTGAGAAAGGTTGAAGAACTCGTCAAGTTCTTCGAAATCTGAAGAAGTCGTTTTGAAAAAAAAATGAGAATAAGTAGTTGCTGTTTTGGGAAATATGAAGTTACTTGAATCCGATTTGGGATTGTTTCGTTGTAATGGTGGTTGGAGCCTTGGAGGTACTGCTGGCTTTGAGTGGGTGTGGAAGAAGAAATGGTAGGGGAAGAAGATGGTGAGGTGGCAGATTTGGGTTTGTTTGGTCGTGTGACTTAGCAGCTGACATGGAAAAAATTGAGGGGGTCAGCTGCCACGGTGTAGATCTGTTAGGGTTAGGGGCAATTTTAAAAAGTTTATTAACGGTATGGGCTAGATTTGACGAATAGTATAACGGGTGGTAGAAGTAAACAATATAGTATAGTAGATGGGCAATTTTGGACCTTTTCCCTAAAAAAAAAAAAAAGATAAGGTTACAATGATTTTTGTTGTCTTTCTTATTTAAGTAAACAATCAAATTCTAGAGCCATTAAATTTTACATGTAATCAAACTAACGTCAAACAACACACAAATTCATTATTGGCCACTACCCCATTAGAGGTATATCTTAAGTTATGCCTCAAACATCTCTAGCTCAATCGTCGACTTGACATACAAAATTAAAGTCAGCAACAATATTTAACCCTCTCTCTCCTTAGCACTATAAAAACCTCCCTATAACATGTTAATTCATTCATCTTTATCCTCTCTTTGGTTCTAATGTTATATTTATAAACACCAACGAGAGGATTAACCTTTTTATTTCACTATCATCTTCAGCTTTCCCTTTTTCCTTTAAGAAATTTATCGGAAAAAGGGCCAAAAAAAAAAAACTTGAGAAACAAAACAAAGAAAGAAATAAGCAAAGATGGTAGGGAAAATAGTGGTTTCATTGGTATCTTTGATTCTTTTAGTAGGTGTAATTGTAGGGGTTGTAGTTGTTGTAAACAAAAATGGAGATAACGATGATGATAAAAGCACCAAAGTTCAAATGAAAAAAGTTGACGAATTTTGTCAACCTACATCATTTAAAGATGCATGTGTACAAAGTCTTGATAAAGTTGCATCTAACGATTCTGCTACAATTAAAGACTATATTATGGCTGCTTTTGAATACACCGTACAAGAGATCAAGAAATCTTTACATGAAACTGGAAAAACTAATGTCAATAAGGAAAATGATCCTTATAATCACATGGCAGTAGAAGATTGCAAAGTACTATTGGAAGATGCAATTGAAGAACTCGAATCCACGATTAAAGTGGTTAACGAGAACGAAATGAAGTCCCTGAATGACAAAGTCTATGATATTTTGAATTACGTCAGTGCTGTCTACTCTTATCAGAGCGAGTGTATAGATTCCATTAGCAAGCCTGAGTACAAATCCGCCATCCAAAAATACCTTGTCAACTCCACGCAGTTGGCCAACAATGCCATTGACATTGTAGCAAAGATTTCATCTGCTCTCCAATCAGCGGATTTTCATATTCCTGACGGTCTTTTAAACCGAAAACTTCTTGAAGCAAATTACCAAATTGGTCATGACAATTACCCTACGTGGTTTCCTGTTTCTGATCGTAAGCTTTTGGCTAACACCCCAACTCCTCATGCAATAGTTGCAAAAGATGGAAGTGGAAAATTTAAAACAGTTTCTGATGCTCTTAAAGCATACCCTCAAAAACATCAAGGCAAATACATAGTATATGTCAAGGCTGGTGTTTATAACGAACAAGTCCTTGTCGATAAGACACAACCGAACGTGTTTATCTTTGGAGATGGCGCGGGGAAAACAATCATAACTGCAGACAAAAATGTTGGAATCTTGAATTTCACCACCATGAATTCTGCTACATTCGGTAAGTATAATCTCTCGCTTCAATTTATATGACGTATTTGACTGTGCATGAAATTTAAGGAAGAAAGATTTCTTTTGAAATTTGTGTTTCGTAAACATGACATGAGATTTATGTGTCTATAAATGCATATCATATAAAGTTAAGTTGTTCTCAAATACAAAAAGAACGACATTTTTTTTTAACTGACTAATAAAAATAGTACGTGACACGAAAAAATGGAACAGAGGAATACTACAACATTGGAAACCATCCATGCATGGATACAATTATGCATATGGAATACGTTATATATATACACTGGAGAATGCAAAGGGTTTTAACACCATTAGTGTTGTTTAACCTATTATATCGCGTTAATTAGTTTAGTACTTTTCCTTATTATTGCATGTACCTTTATAAGTGATCTGATAGTATAAATATCTTTTGCAGGTGTTAATGCACCAGGGTTTGTTGCCAAAGGAATTACATTCCGAAACACAGCTGGTCCAAAAGGACAACAAGCCGTGGCACTCAGAATACAAGGTGATCAATCTGCAGTTTTCGACTGCAACATTGAAGGCTACCAAGACACCTTATACTATCAAACCCAACGTCAATTTTATCGCAATTGTGTCATATCAGGCACGATTGATTTCATCTTTGGTAGAGGCACGGCTGTAATCCAAGATTCAACCATCATTTTGAGAAAACCAGGACAAGATCAAAAATGGAACACAATCACAGCGGACGGTAGAGAGGTGCAGTCACAACCAACAGGAGTAGCATTACAAAATTGCAAAATCGTCGCAGAAAAGGAACTCATCGATACTAAAATTGTCGAGAATTTCTTGGGACGTCCATGGAAGGCTTTATCGACGAATGTAGTAATGGAGAGTGAAATTGGTGGTTTTATTAAGCCAGAAGGATGGATGATATGGGATAAAGAACATTACGAGCAAACATGTGAATGTTATGAATATGCTAATAGAGGACCTGGTGCTGCTACTAATGCAAGGAACAAGGTTTTCAAGAAATTTAAGGTACTTAGCCCACAGGAAGCAACTAAATATACTGCTGGTGCTGTTTGGTTTCAAGGAAAAGAATGGTTGCCTGCTACTGGTGCACCTTTTTACCTTGGTCTAGGTGGAAAATAAAAACAAGAAATCATATTTATTCTACATCTTCCTACTACACCTATTAATTAATTTTCAATCTATGTATATATGAATATGATTCATTTTTATTGGAGAAAAATCAAACAAAGTTGTAGTATATATTAGCTACCATGCCTTTCTTTTATTGTGTGAAGAAACTTAAAAACTTGTGAAGTGCGCACCTGAATCACCCAGTCTGAATTGAACGAACTTTAAAGTATAACCAGCTCGCTACTGATCTACAGATAGAAAAAGGAGTCGCAGTAGAGCCAGCCTTTTCAGTAGGACCTTCTCTTTCCAATTGAAAGTGAATCCCATTAATACATACTCACAAATAATCGAATATGTGATAGTGTTGTTATCTTAGGCCTTTAAAATGAGTGTTGCTATTCTTTAAAGTAGTGAAAGAGGGAGAATTTCCAATAAGGGAGTTCAAAATACAAAAAAAAAGTAAATACATGAAAAAAACCAAAAAGATTCAACATCTACTATATATACAGAAAAAGAAAAATTTGAGCTTATATATACAGTATAGTTTTTCAGCGAAAGGGTTTTGAACACCCCCCACCCCTAGGTTAAGCCCTCTTCTGTAGACAAAAAAAAAAATACTGCTGTTTGCATGCTCCCATGATGATGGAGATTGGAGAGGCAGAGAAGAGGAATAAGTCCCACAATAAGAGTGATAACTTCTTGTTCATGTGTGATAACAATCAAAATCCACGGTTTTGGTTTTGATTTTTCAACCCAAGATTATATTCTCCAGAATTGGAAAATTCAAGATTCTCCGCGGTTCAGTCACTTTAATGTGATAAGAAATAGCTTTGTGACTTCACTTTTAGAGTGATAATAAAGTTTGTTTTGCAATTTTTTCAAGCAATTTATACCTAGTTTAGTTATTTTAATGTAACAAAAAATTTAATAATTTAGGAATAAACTTTACTATTATAGCGAACCAAAGCTCGACAATTGTACATTATAATTAACTCGAATAACAAGGGTTTAACTTCTTTTTTTGGGGGGCAACAACAATCATTCATTTATTTAATTTCTTTTCCACCTATTGGCGAAAAAGAAAAGATACATCTCATCATCATCATCATCAACAACAACAAACTCAGTATAATCCCATAAAGTAGGGTCTGGGGTAGAGATAGAGTATACGCAGACCTTATCTCTACCTTGTGAAGGTAGAGAGACGGTTTCCGATAGATCCCCAGCTCACAATAAAAGTAAAAAGAAAAAAAAACTTTGAAACTCAATAACTAGACATGAGTACACCTGCATCCTCAACGTTATTATGCACGAACTTTGGAAGCACGTCATTGAGGATAATGTTTGACATAAGATGATGAGCTGCATCTGTCAGATGAATACCATCCCAATTGACGTATCGAGACGGATTTGGACAAGTTGTAGCACCATCTGATCCACATGGTTTCCCATAATTATATCGTCCGCCACCGCCTCCACAGCACGCAGAGAGCAATGTGTTCCGATTAAATCCAAATATAGTAGCCCAACGAAGAACAGTCATAAGCGCTCCGTAGTAATCCCCGTAAACGATTCTAACATTTGGGAACTCGGACTGTAAACTTTTTAGAGCTATTTTCAGTTCAGTATTGTGGTATGAAGAGAAAGCATTCAAATTTCTCAAACAACCCAATGGATTGTAAGCAGTTGCAGTAGGCACAGCAAAACTTGTTAAGTAAACAGGTAAACATCCGAAAGGGTAAACTCCTGGAACCAAAATTCGAGTTGCCCCTAGTTTAATCACATCTCTTATTCCTCTCGTAATTTCAGCAATAACAAGAGGAACGTATCTCCGGATCTCAGGTTCTTGCTTGTTTGAGAAAAAACAGTTGAAGTAGTCAACTCCACCGAATTCTCCCAATATAACGAGTGAATTCTTGAGATGTTGTCCACAATTGGAGCCACAGGTGGACTGCAGATGAGATTTGAACCAATCTAATTGAGCATCGAGATACTTGTTCCAGGGACGTAAATTGACATTCTGAGCAGCCCAAAAAGTGTTATTTAACGCGGTGGCACCAGAGACAGCGAAGTTAGCGCCTTGGTGGAAAGAAGTACCTTTGTTCAAATAAGCATTTAGGAAAGGAAGATTGAGAGCAGAGACAATGAAATCATTAATGATACGGCCGTCTGAGGCACGGCCTGTAGGTTTGTTAAAAAAGGTTTCGCCATAAGGAAGTTTGCTGGTGCTTAATAACAGGGAGACATTCGGAAGACGAATGGCGTTTCCAGCATCAGCGAGAGAGTCGCCGAATTGGTAAACAGAAGTTATGCCGAATTTCCTTCTGGCAGCAGAAGGAGAAGAGTGGAAAACTAAGATTATTACTAAAAGAAAGAAAGATACTTTAGCTAGAGATAGAGAAGCCATTGAAGAGTGCTTTTGCTTGAATACTGCAAGTACGTAGTCTGCTATATATAGAGAGGAAATAGAGGTGCTTGGAAATGGGAAGCCCCGTGTGGGGCGGAAGTAAGAGTATTACCTCCTGGTTCAGACGACGAATGCAGTAACTTTTGTTTAGATTCTTTATTTGTACTAAAATCTTATAATTTGTCTGGATTGTTGTTACATGTCGTTTTATAATGTATCGTATTATATTGTACTGTGTTGTTCAATAAAAAATTTAATTACAAACCTAATAAATTTATAATGATTTATGAGTTTAGCGATAAGTTCAAAACTCATAAGCATCACATACAAGTTATGCCTTTGCGATGTGCATGTAATTGATATATATGTAGATTATATTCGCCACTCAATAATGAACATATATCTAAAATATTATGTTCAGCCCTTGTGATCCAGATCGAGGACACAATTAGATTCTTTATCATAATTTTATGTAGTGCATGTGCTAATTTTATGTAGTGCATGAAGCTTACGGGTTCGGGGGTTCTAATCCTTTTAAGTTATTGGGTTCTAAATTAATAATTTATACATATTCAATAGATTTTTTAAGACAAATACATGAATTGGACTAAAGCAACCGAATTCGGCCGAAATCATAATCAATGGGCTAGCTCCGCCCCTGCTAGTTTGATTAATTTTTTGGCTAGGGAAAATACAAAGAGAAGTCATGGAGTTTCGAGGACAAACAAACTCAACTATTTTATCTGTCATATTTTATTCTTGTGAGTTAGTTGGAAATTAGTCAAATTAACTAGCCGTCTTCACACACGCACAGTGTGTGTGGGGACTGATTTCCAACGAACTCACAAGAATAAAATATGACAGATAAGATAATTGACTAAGCGCGTATATATATATATATATATATATATATATATATATATATATATATATATATATATATATATATATATATATAATTTTATTTATGGTGAATGTCTGTATTTTAGAGAGATTTTAGGTTTTGTTACTTGGTGGCTAAGTTACCTTTCCCCTATAAATAGAGGGTTCTATTCCATTGTAATGAATCTCATATCAATAAGAATTCCCTCTCCCTCTACTTTGCTCTGCAATGCTCTTCTCCTTCTTATATTATTTTATAACACGTTATAGCACGAGACTCTAACCAATTGAGTAGAAGCTTTGGGATTGAGCATAATGATTGTCAATTATTTCATGAACTTCCTTCATGATTAAATTCTGGATTTAAGGTATGTATTTTACCGTATTTTCTCTTTTATTCTATAATTTGATTTTAAATCCAAGCAAAGAAAATAAATTTTGATTATAACTCTAATGGAGTTAGTAAGAAATTATAACCACTCGAAGTGGTAAAATTTCTATGCCTTGCCATGATCAAAGTCATGTATGAACCTGAGCACATGAAGTGAAAACCCTTCCCAATGAATTTGCTTCATTCTCATTCCATTAAGAGAATGTGATAGCAATATGTGATAGTCTGAAAGAAGACAAAATTAAAGGTATCAATGGATGTGGACATGACAATGGACGAAATTACAATCGTCACCATTGTGGTAATGTGTGACGACCCAAAGGGTCATCACTTGTTTTCTCTTTCATTCCGTGCTTCCGAGGCCTTGAAAACCTCATTTTTACTGGCATCGATTTGCGTGCGCAGTCTGGGCGCGTAGCCGAAAAGCTTAAATATGAATTCTGTGTAAAAATTGATAAATTTTGATATTAATATGATTAACGTTGACTTTGGTCAACAGTTTGGGTAAACGGACCCGGACCCGTGATTTGGCGGTCCTGGAGGGTCCGTAGAAAAATATGGGACTCAGGCGTATGCCCGGAATCGAATTCCGAGGTCCCAAGCCCGAGGAATGAATTTTTGTGTGAAATTATTTTCTGAAATTAATTAAGGAAAATGAAAGGAAATTTGATCAAAAGACTGTGGTATCGGGCTCGTATTTTGGTTCCGACGCCCGGTACAAGTCATATATATGGTTTAAGCGCTTTCTGTAAAGTTTGGTTGAAAATAGACGTCGTTTGACGTGTTTCGGACTTGAAATGGAAATTTGATGTTTGATGAAAACTTGGAAGAAAGTATGAATTTTAAGGTTTAATTCGTTGTATATGATGTTATTTTTGCGATTTGATCGCACGGATAAGTCCGTAGGATGTTTTAGAGGTTGTGTGCATAATTGGTTTGGAGCCCCGAGGGCTCGAGTGTGTCTTGGATAGGCATCGGATTGCATTTCTCATTTTTGAAAAATCTGGTATGTTGGCTTCTGTGATTTTCGCAAATGCGATTGAAATGTTCGCAAATGCGAAGATTGTTAGATCGCAAATGCGATCCTCTAGTCGCAAATGCGATAGTCCCATTTTCCCTCTGTGTTCGCAAATGCGGGAGAAGGCTCGCAAATGCGAGGTAGTGGTCATCGCAAATGCGATGTGATATTCGCAAATGCGAAACCTATCAGTTAGACCTGAGTTCGCAAATGCGAACTAAAGTATCGCAATTCCCAAGCCTGCAGGGTTCGCAATAGCAAACCCAGCTTCACATTTCCCATATCCGAGGCCCAGCAAATTTTATACTTAGTCGAATTTTTATCACTTTTCACCATTCTTTCAAAACCCAAACACCATAGGCGATTTTTCAAGAACAATCTTCATTCCAAATCATTTGTAAGTCAATTTTTACTCAATTCTTTCAATCTTTAACATCATTAAACATGTTTTCCACTTAAAATCAAGGATTTTCATGGGTGAAATTTGGGTTTTTGGGTAGAACCTAGGTTTTCTATAAATTGGGGATTTGGACCTCAATTTGAGGTCCGATTTTAAAACAAATTACATATTTGAGTTCGTGGGGGAATGGGTAACCGGGTTTTGGTTCAAACCTCGGGTTTTGACCACGTGGGCCCGGGGGCATTTTGGGAATTTTTGAGTAAACCTTTGGGAAATTTGTTTTCATGCATTCAAATTGATTTAATTAGCATTTGTTGATACATTCAAGTAATTTCTGACTAGATTCGAGCGGTTTGGTGGTGAATTCGAGGGGTAAAGCTATACTAGAGGCTTGAGTTGAGTTTGGAGCATTCGAGGTAAGTGTTCGGTTTAACCCTAGCTTGAGGGATTAAGAGTTGATCATATTTGCTATGTGTTTCTTGTCGAGTACGACGTATAGGCATGGTGACGAGTATCTATACGTTGGTGTCAAGCATGACTGTGAGTCTGATGTTGTGACTTTCATAGCTTCGTTGTATTATCCATGCTTTGGTATGTATTTCTGTTGTTGTGTAATATTGTGGAAAGAAATGTGATTTACGAACATTGAGGAGCGTCGGCTCCAGTTGTAGAACGAATTGCGAAAGAATAAGTGATAATGGAACCTCTGGAGTATTTGCTCGAAGTTGTGAAGAAAATTAAGAAGTAAAAGTGAGAAAGTGAAGAGATCATTATGTTGCCCTCTTGGCGGGATATTGTTGAGTTGTGATTCCTCTGCATTGTGTCCTTAATTGATACTAGGGTTTCTTAGGTTAATGCTTCTTGTGTTGTGTGATGACTATAGTTATAGCTGAGGTGGTTAAGTGTTGTAATAGGTTAGTTATAGATGAGGTGGTTAAGTGTTGTAATAGGTTAGATATAGTTGAGGTGGTTAAGTGTTGTAATAGGTTGGTTATAGCTGTGGTAGTTAGATGTTGGAACAAGTTTGGTAATAGTTGTGGTAGTTAGATGTTGGAACTAGTGTGGTTATAGTAATTCCCTTGCCGGGATATTTGAGACGATGTTTTGTTCCCTTACCGGGATGTCGTTATATTGTTGTTTGTGACGGTATATGAGATAAGAAATTTCTTGTAGCTTGGGCTCAAGTGATATCGTGAAGTAAGAAATGAAAGAAAGAGAAAGAGTTGATGGTTACTCCCTTGCCGGGACGTGTTATTGGATTTATTGATTTTCTCCCTTGCCGGGATTTAACTGTTTACTTGTGTTTCCCTTGCCGGGATTTCTATTACTGTTTGTCTATCCCCCGCCCCCATTGTTTGTGATTGTTGATTGGGTGAGGTTGTGTTATTTATAACTGTGGATCGGGTTGCACGCCACAACAACACTATATATTTGTGGATCGGGTTGCACGCCGCAACAACACTATATATTTGTGGATCGGGTTGTACGCCGTAACAACACTATATATTCGTGGATCGGGTTGCACGCCGCAACAACACTATATATTCGTGGATCGGGTTGCACGCCGCAACAACACTATATATTTGTGGATCGGGTTGCACGCCGCAACAACACTATATATTTGTGGATCGGGTTGCACGCCGCAACAACACTATATAATTGTGGATCGGGTTGCATGCCGCAACAACACTGTATACTTATGGTTCGGGTTGCACGCCGCAACAGTGATGATTGAGGATCGGGTTGCACGCCGCAACAGTATTGTATGTGATCAGATTGGGTTGCGTGCAGCAACAAATTATAACTTAAGTGTGTTTATTCCAGATTAAGTTTCTGTTGGCTATTCTATCCTTCAGTTTAGACTTCTTGTTTAATTGTTGCCTCCCCATAGCATGTTTCCCCCCTTTTTATACACTGCTTACTTCTTGTTTACTTTCCGCTATTATTTTGTTGTACTTGTATATATATCTGCACGGGTTTATCTGGTAGTCTGGTCTAGCCTCGTCACTACTTCGCCGGGGTTAGGCTAGGCACTTACCAGCACATGGGGTCGGTTGTGCTGATGCTACACTCTATGCATCTTTTTGCACAGATCACAGTACTGGAGCAGCAGCTTTCGGACAACAGTAGTTGATTGGGAGCTGACTTCATTCCAGAGATTTCGAGGTAGCCTTGCAGACGTCTGCATGGCCCGGAGTCTCTTCTATCTTTACTTTAATTTGTTATCCTTTGTACCGGATCAAACAGTATTGTGTTTTATTCAGACTTTGGGTGTAGTATTCTATAGACGTTCGTGAGGTTCTGACTCCAGTTCTTGGGTAGAGGATTCTGTTAGACTTCCGTATCTCTTTCAGTTTATTATATTTGTTGAGACTTCCGCTTTATGTTATTATGTTTGATTTTATTAAATGGTTTGTAATTGTTGCAAAAAGGTATATTAAATTGGCTTGCCTAGCTCCCATTAGTAGGCGCCATCACAACTCCTGAGGGTGGGAAATCCGGGCCGTGACAAGTTGGTATCAGAGCACTAGGTTACATAGGTCTCACAACTCACGGACAAACTCGGTAGAGTCTGAGGGATCGGTACGGAGACGTCTGTATTTATCTCCTAGAGGCTACAGAGTTAGGAAAAGTTTCACTTCTATTCTTCCCTGTCGTGCGATTTTGTTCTCTCAATGCTAAATTAAAACCTCCACTCTTGTCCTTTCGTGAATGGCGAGGTCATGTACCGCTTCTTCAGCCGAGCAGCAGCGGACCGGTGATAGATCAGCTACGTCTTCGGAGGCTTTATGGAGGTAAAGGTATTAGAGGTGGAGGTAGAGATGCGATAGGTGGAGGTAAATGTATTAGAGGTGGAGATGCAGGTACTGTTCTGGTTTGTGGTAGAGAAGCTTCGGTTTTATTTTGCGCCGTATCTGGTCATCACCTTATCACGCTACCTTGGACTGTCATGCCAAGACTGTGACCTTAGCTTTACCGAGTTTGCCTCGTTTAGAGTGGAGAGGGACTCCTGGTCATTCTACCCGCAGTATTATATCGTATGTGAAGGCTCGGCGTATGGCCGAGAAAGGGTGTTTGATCTACTTGGCATATGTTCATGATTCTAGTGCTGAGGTTTCCTTTATCGATTCTGTGCCCGTTGTTCGTGAGTTCTGGATGTTCCCTTCAGACCTGCCGGGCATGCCACCTGACAGGGATATTGACTTCTGCATTGAGTTGGCTCCGGGCACTCAGCCCATTTCTATCCCGCCGTATCGTATGGCCCCGCCTGAGTCGAAAGAGTTAAAGGAGCAGTTGCAAGACTTGCTTGAGTAGGGTTTCATTAGACCCAGTGTTTCGCCTTGGAGTGCGCCGATGTTGTTTGTCAAGAAGAAGGACGGATCGATGAGAATATGTATTGATTACCGGCAATTGAACAAGGTAACGGTTAAGAATAAGTATCCAATGCCGAGGATTGTTGATTTGTTCGACCAACTTCAGGGTGCCAGGGTATTTTCCAAGATTGACTTGCGATCTGGTTACTATCAGTTGAGGATTAGGGCATCCGATGTCCCTAAGACAACTTTCTGCACTCGGTATGGGCATTATGAGTTCTTGGTTATGTCATTCGGGTTGACAACTGCCCCAGAAGCTTTCATGGACTTGGTGAACCGGGTGTTCAGGCCTTATTTGGATTCATTCGTGATAGTGTTCATTGATGATATATTGATATATTCCCACAGCCAGGAGGAGCACGAGCAGCACCTTAGAGTGGTTCTTCAGACTCTGAGGGATAGTCAGTTATATGCTAAGTTCTCGAAGTATGAATTCTGGTTGGGTTCAGTTGCATTTCTGGGCCATGTTGTATCAGCAGAGGGTATTCAGGTGGACCCAAAGAAGATTGAGGCAGTCAAGGACTGGCCTAGACCAGCATCAGTTACAGAGGTTCGGAGTTTCTTGGAGTTGGCAGCGATAGTTCGCGCATTGAAGATTTGGAGGCATTATCTGTATGGCGTGGCATGTGAGGTTTTCACGGATCACAAGAGTCTTCAGTATTTGTTCAAGCAAGAGGAGTTGAATTTGAGGCAGAGGAGGGGCTTGGAGTCGTTGAAGGGTTTTGACATCACCATTCTATATCATCCGGGGAAGGCCAATGTGGTGGCCGATGCATTGAGTAGGAAGTCGGCCAGTATGGGCAGTCTTGCTTATATTCCGGTCGGTGAGAGGCCACTTGCTTGGATGTTCAGGCTTTAGCCAATCAGTTCGTGAGACTGGATGTTTCTGAGCCCAGTCGTGTGTTAGCTTGCACGGTCGCTCGTTCTTCATTATTGGAGCGTATCCGTGATCGGCAGTTTGATGATCCCCATTTGTGTGTCCTTAGAGACACGGTGCAGCGAGGAGGTGCCAAGCAGGTTACCTTAGATGCAGATGGAGTTTCGAGATTGCAGGCGCGAGTTTGTGTGCTCAATGTGGATGGGCTTCGAGAGTTGATCTTAGAGGAGGCCCATAGTTCCCGCTACTCTATTCATCCGGGCGTCGCGAAGATGTATTAGGACTTGCGGCAGCATTATTGGTGGCGTAGAATGAAGAAGGATATTGTAGCATATGTGGCTCGTTGTTTGAATTGTCAGCAGGTTAAGTACGAGCATCAGAGGCCTGGTGGTTTATTTCAGAGGATTGAGCTTCCCGAGTGGAAGTGGGAGCGGATCACTATGGACTTCGTTACTGGACTTCCGCTCACTCGGAAGAAGTTCGATGCGATATGGGTCATTGTTGATAGGCTGACCAAGTCAACGCATTTCATTCCTGTGGCAGTCTCCTATTCTTCTGAGAGGTTTGCTGAGATCTATATCCGAGAGATTGTTCGCCTTCAAGGTGTGCCCGTGTCTATCATTTCGGATCAGGGTATGCAGTTTACTTCGCGCTTCTGGAGAGCAGTTCAGCGAGAGTTGGGCACACGGGTTGAGTTGAGCACAGCATTTCATCCCCAGACGGACGGTCAGTCATAGCGGACTATTCAGATTTTGGACGATATGCTCCGAGTTTGTGTTATTGACTTTGGAGTCCGTGGGATCAGTTTTTGCCTTTAGTGGAGTTGCCTACAACAACAGCTACCAGTCGAGCATCCAGATGGCTCCTTTTGAGGCTTTATATGGTAGGCGGTGTCGGTCTCCGGTTGGATGGTTTGAGCCGGGAGAGGCTCGATTGTTGGGTCCGGATCTGGTTCAGGAGGCCTTGGACAAGGTCAAGATCATTCAGGATAGGCTTCGTTCAGCTCAGTCTAGGCAAAAGAGTTATGCAGACCGCAAGGTTCGAGATGTGGCATTTATGGTCGGTGAGCGGGTATTGCTCCAAGTGTCGCCTATGAAGGGCGTGATGAGATTTGGGAAGAAGGGCAAGCTTAGCCCTAGGTTCATTGGTCCATTTGAGATTCTCGATCGTGTGGGAGAGGTGGCTTATACACTTGCCTTGCCGCCTAGCTTGTCAGCCGTGCATCCAGTGTTTCATATGTCCATGCTTCGGAGGTATCACGGCGATCCAGCTCACGTGTTAGACTTCAGCACTGTCCAGTTGGACAAGGATCTGTCCTATGAGGAGGAGCCGGTAGCTATTCTAGACCGGCAGGTTCGACAGTTGAGGTCGAAGAGTTTCCCTTCAATGCGTGTCTAGTGGAGAGGTCAGCCTCCTGAGGCATCGACCTGGGAGTCCGAGTCTGATATGTGGAGCCGTTATCCTCATCTATTTCCCAACTCAGGTACTTCCTTCTTTTGTCCGTTCGAGGACGAACGGTTGTTTTAGAGGTGGATAATGTGACGACCCAAAGGGTCATCACTTGTTTTCTCTTTCATTCCGTGCTTCCGAGGGCTCGAAAACCTCATTTTTACTTGCCTCGATTTACGTGCGCAATCCGGGTGCGTAGCCGGAAAGCTTAAATATGAATTCAGTGTAAAAATTGATAAATTTTGATATTAATATGATTAAAGTTGACTTTGGTCAACATTTTGGGTAAACGGACCCGGACCCGTGATTTGGCGGTCCCGGAGGGTCCGTAGAAAAATATGGGACTCGGGCGTATGCCCGGAATCGAATTCCGAGGTCCCAAGCCCGAGGAATGAATTTTTGTGTGAAATTGTTTTCTGAAATTAATTAAGGAAAATGGAAAGGAAATTTGATCAAAAGACTGTGGTATCGGGCTCGTATTTTGGTTCCGACGCCCGGTACAAGTCTTATATATGGTTTAAGCGCTTTCTATAAAGTTTGGTTGAAAACGGACGTCGTTTGACGTGTTACGGACTTGAAATGGAAATTTGATGTTTGATGAAAACTTGGAAGAAGTTATGAATTTTGAGGTTTAATTCGTTGTACATGATGTTATTTTGGTGATTTGATCGCACGGATAAGTCCCGAGGCTCGGGTGAGTCTTGGATAGGCATCGAATTGCATTTCTCATTTTTGAAAAATCTGGTATGTTGGCTTCTGTGATTTTCGCAAATGCAATTGAAATGTTCGCAAATGCGAAGATTGTTAGATCGCAAATGCGATCCTCTAGTCGCAAATGCGATAGTCCCATTTTCTCTCTGTGTTCGCAAATGCGGGAGAAGGCTCGCAAATGCGAGGTAGTGGTCATCGCAAATGCGATGTAATATTCGCAAATGCGAAACCTGTCAGTTAAACCTGAGTTCGCAAATGCGAACTGAAGTATCGCAATTCCCAAGCCTCCAGGGTTCGCAATTGCGAACCCAGCTTCGCATTTCCCATATCCGAGGCCCAGCAAATTTTATACTTAGTCGAATTTTTATCACTTTTCACCATTCTTTCAAAACCCAAACACCATAGGCGATTTTTCAAGAACAATCTTCATTCCAAATTATTTGTAAGTCAATTTTTACTCAATTCTTTCAATCTTTAACATCGTTTAACATGTTTTCAACTTAAAATCAAGGATTTTCATGGATGAAATTGGGGTTTTTCGGTAGAACCTAGGTTTTCTATAAATTGGGGATTTGGACCTCAATTTGAGGTCCGATTTTAAAATAAATTACATATTTGAGTTCGTGGGGGTATGGGTAACAGGGTTTTGGTTCGAACCTCGGGTTTTGACCACGTGGGCCCGGGGGCGTTTTGGAAATTTTTGAGTAAAACTTTGGGAAATTTGTTTTCATGCATTCAATTGATTCAATTAGCATTTGTTGATACATTCAAGTAATTTGTGACTATATTCGAGCGGTTTGGTGGTGAATTCGAGGGGTAAAGCTATACTAGAGGCTTGAGTTGAGTTTGGAGCATTCGAGGTAAGTGTTCGGTTTAACCTTAGCTTGAGGGATTAGGAGTTGAATCATATTTGCTATGTGTTTCTTGTCGAGTACGACGTATAGGCATGGTGACGAGTATCTATACGTTAGTGTCAAGCATGACCGTGAGTCTGATGTTGTGACTTTCATGGCTTCGTTGTATTATCCATGCTTTGGTATGTATTTCTGTTGTTGTGTAATATTGTGGAAAGAAATGTGATTTATGAACATTGAGGAGCGTCGCCTCCAGTTGTAGAACGAATTGCGAAAGTATAAGTGATAATTGAACCTCTGGAGCATTTGCTCGAAGCTGTGAAGAAAATTGTGAAGTAAAAGCGAGAAAGAGAAGAGATCATTATGTTGCCCTTTGGCGGGCTATTGTTGAGTTGTGATTCCTCTGCATTGTGTCCTTAACTGATACTAGGGTCGCTTAGGTTAATGCTTCCTTGTGTTGTGTGATGACTATAGTTATAGCTGAGGTGGTTAAGTGTTGTAATAGGTTAGTTATAGATGAGGTGGTTAAGTGTGGTAATAGGTTAGATATAGCTTAGGTGGTTAAGTGTTGTAATAGGTTTGTTATAGCTGTGGTAGTTAGATGTTGGAACAAGTTTGGTTATAGTTGTGGTAGTTAGATGTTGGAACTAGTGTGGTTATAGTAATTCCCTTGACAGGATATTTGAGACGATGTTTTGTTCCCTTACCGGGATGTCGTTATATTGTTGTTTGTGACGGTATATGAGATAAGAAATTTCTTGGAGCTTGGACGCAAGTGATATCGTGAAGTAAGTATTGGCCCAAGTTCAGTTGAAGTTTTGAAGATTGACAAATGAACTCAGTAATGGACCTGGTCCATCTGGTGAAACACAATGTTTATCAACCATTGCATATGAGATGCACGTGAGGAAGATATACCGTAGAGATCAAGCAACAATATCTTCTGAACTAAATCGAAAAGATTGCAGTTGGGATAAGGAGAACAGTCTCCTTATGAGGAGAGAACACAATCCTAATCTAGGATAAGGTTGGAGTTTGTATTGGTCAAGGACTCAAAATCGTCTAAGGATAAGCAATAGAGTCTCAAACAAACTCTAATTACTAACTCAATAAATAACTGAGTTTGTTCTCTTTTACAGGCACTGCACATACGCAGAAGTAAAACATAATTGAGAGAAAAAGAGCAAGTCTGTTTTGAAAGCAATATATGCGAGATATAAGTTTGCACTCCTGAAGCTACTTGAACGAGAGAGAAGAACCAGTTCCATTGTGATTATTCTTATTCTAGTTCAATTGTAGTAGGAATTTCTGTTTGTACCTTTCAGCTTATTTAGAAGCAATTGTATTAGGTACTTTGAGTATTCAAGTTAGAGTTAACTTGAAAGTGTCGCAACAGTTGAGGCTGTGTGCCACACTGGGATTAGAGTTAATCCTTAGGTTTACAAAGTGTTTTTGTAAATGCTGTTTTGGCTCAGTGATTTTAGTGGAAGTTTGGGAAAATCCTACTGAGTAGTAGGTCGTGGTTTTTTCACCTTTTGAGCCAGGTGTTTTCCACATAAAAATCTCCGTGTTCTTTAGTTTATGCATTTATTATTCCGCAAACAGCAATAGTTAGAACACCTAGAAGAACCAGGTTCTTCTAGAGAGAAAATTGTGTACCACACAAATCCCCCCCCCTCTTGTGTGGTATTGACGTTTAGAACATCATTCAATTGGTATCAGAGCGGGTTATCCTTGAAGAGGTTAACACCTTAGGAAAGATCAACATGAGTGCACCACCTAGAAACTGGGAAGGGCAATCCACTGCTAGGCCTCCACTTTTCAATGGTCTCTACTACTCCTGGTGGAAGAATAGAATGAGAGACCACATCATGGGAGAAGACTATGAGCTCTGGGACATCATCACTGATGGTCCTCTAGCCACAACAAAGAAAACTGTTGAAGGATTGGATGTTCCAAAAACAAGAGCTGATTGCACTGCTGAAGACTTAAAGAAGTGGGAAAAGAATGCTAAGGCCAAGAAGTGGCTAGTATGTGGACTTGGTCCAGATGAGTACAGCAGGATCCAAAGTTGTACCACTGCCAAGGAAATTTAGGACACCTTACAAGTGGCCCATGAAGGAACACCTCAGGTGAAGAGGTCAAGAGGAACACTGCTATATTCTCAATATGAGAATTTTACTATGAAGGATGGAGAAACCATCCAAGAGATATATACCAGGTTCACTACACTGACAAATGAACTTGAGTCTCTTAGAAGGTTTATCCTGGAAGAAGACAAGATTGAGAAGATCTTAACTAGAGTTCTGCCAATTTCCTGGGAAAGCAAAATCACAGCAATTCAGGAATCCAAAAATATTGCTACCCTAAAATTGGATGAACTGATTGAAAATCTGAATGCCTATGAATTGAGAAGGCAGACTATGAAGATGGATGCTCCAAAGAAAGAAAGAAGTCTGGCTCTCAGAATTTCAGAAGGATCAGATCTTGAAGATGATGAGATGGCTATGATAACCAGGGATATAAAAAAGTATCTTATGAGAGGAAAGGGTCCTTCAAGAGGAATAACCTCCAACAAATCTCGGGCTCCTGAGAAGCAGACTAATGATGGTTGCTATAAGTGTGGTAAGACAGATCACATGATCAAGAATTGCCCTCAATGGGAGATTGAGTGGAAGAAGAAAAAGCTGAACGGAGAAATAGGAAGAAGGAACATTTCAACCAAAAGGACAAAGGTTCAACTAAAGCTATGGTTAGCTGCATGGGGAGAAACTCAGATGAGGGCTCAGAGATGAAGCTGAAGATGAGAAAGCTCGTCATGGCCATCGGAGAATCAGAG
>NW_017671110.1:352592-355781 GCF_001879085.1 Nicotiana attenuata
CAATTAGACTCCTCATAGCCTTTGCAGCACATATGGAATTCACTCTTCATCAAATGGATGTCAAAAGTGCCTTCCTAAATGGCTATCTCAAAGAAGAAGTGTTTGTGTGAAACAACCTCCAGGATTTGAAAGCAAGGAGTGTCCTGAACATGTGTACAAGCTAGATAAGGCTCTATACGGTCAAGCAGGCCCCAAGAGCTTGGTATGAAAGATTGTCAAAATTTCTACTGGAGCATGGGTACAAAAGAGGTAAAATTGACAGCACTTTGTTCCTAAGGGAAAAAGGTAAAGATCTTCTTGTTGTACAAATATATGTTGATGACATAATATTTGGGGCCACTACAGAAAGGTTGAGTAAAGACTTTGCAAAACTAATGGGAAGTGAGTTTGAAATAAGTATGATGGGTGAACTAAACTTCTTCTTAGGCTTGCAGATCAAACAAAGTTCAAATGGAACTATGATCCATCAGCAGAAGTACACAAAAGAACTAATCAAAAAGTTTAAAATGGAAGAATCCAAAGAAATAGATACACCTATTGCTACTGCCACTAAGTTAGATCTTGATGAACCTGGTTCATCAGTTGATCAGAAGCAGTATAGGGGTATGATTGGTTCACTTTTGTATCTTACTGCCAGTAGACCTGACATTGTTTTCAGTGTAGGGCTTTGTGCTCGTTTCTAGGCAAATCCAAAGGAGTCACACTTGACAGCTGTCAAAAGGATATTGAGATATTTGAAAGGCACCACTGATTTGTGTCTTTGGTATCCCAAAGGTAGTAATTTTGACTTAATTGGATACGTTGATGCTGATTATGCAGGTTTTCTAGTGGATAGGAAGAGCACCTCAGGTATGGCACACTTCCTGGGTTCTTGTCTTGTATCATGGGCTACCAAAAAGCAGAATTCAGTAGCTCTCTCTACTGCTGAAGCTGAATATGTTGCTGCTGCTTCATGTTGTGCTCAATTACTGTGGATTAAGCAACAACTAGTAGATTTTGGAATTGAAGTGGGGTGCATACCAATATTCTGTGATAACACTAGTGCTATAAGTATGACAAAGAATCATGTTCATCATAAAAGGACTAAGCACATAGATGTTAGGCACCACTTCTTAAGAGATAACTATGAGAAAGGGTTAATCTCCATAGAATTTTGTGCTACTGATAAGCAAATAGCTGACATCTTCACTAAGGCATTAAGTAGAGAAAACTTTGAAAGGAACAGGTTGGAATTAGGGATGATTAAGATCACCTAAAAAGTCCAGTTCAGAATGCACAATGAAAAATATATGAAAAAAATGAAAAAAAAAAAAATTTGGTTAGGAGTTCTTAATTCATGTAAATATCTAGACTAATTCTTACTCAGTCTCATACTTTAACTAGTATACTCATGTGACATGTGTTTATATGACTCACTGATCTCTTTCAAAGTTTTCTATTCTGATATTTGAGGCATAATCAAGAGAAGTTCTACTTGAAGAACCTGGTTCATCAATATATGCTCATGAGAAAGTTCAGGTATGTTTCTATACTTTGCACAATTAGAAAGATGAAATTATCAATCATGAGCAGAAGTCCTTGTTACACCAAACGTCCAGAAAATTTTATCCGTTGAGCAGTTGAACCAGTTTCATTAAACTAGGAGTCTAACTATAACGGGTCTCTTCCCTAAAATCTAGCGATTTTCATTAATCACTTAGGAGACCAGAACTCTAACTTGATTAGACTCCTACTTGACCTCTGAAAAGGCTGCCATTGCTGCCCTAATCATGACCTCTCTTTAAAAACCCACCAAATCACTCATAACCGTCACTCTAATTCTAAAATTTCTCATCATCTGCCTTCTTCTCCAAAAATCCCCAAAATCCCCAGAAATTCTCCGCCATGACTAATCCCCAAGACAACCCCGGAACTCCCCCACCAGTCTCCCCCAACACCTCATCTTTAACTCCTCCTAGTGAACCCCCAAAACCCAGATTTCGTCGCCAGAAAATGTTAGCTAGAAAAACAGTTGCATCTGGTTCTTTGAGGAAAGTCTTGAACGAAAAATTACAGGCTAATCAAAGGAAGGAAGTTACAACCAAAGAAAGTGACTCAAGCTCTGAATCTGAGAAATTTATCTCTGCCAGTGAAGGAGAAGAACCTGGGTCTTCTGACACTAACAAGAGTCAAGAAACCCCAGGAGAGGTAAACACTTGCTTATTGTTTTCTGATGTATTAGAAAGGGAGGATAATAGGTTTGTTCTGGTAGGGACTGCTAAAAATGTTGAAGGGGCTGAATCTAGTAAAATAAGAAAGAAAAAGAAAGGGAAAGTTTTAGCTATATGTGATAGTGGAGAAGAGGGAGGCATGAAGTCAGGGGGAAATGGGTCAGGTGAAGCTGCTGAGGGTCTGATAAATTTGAGTGAACAACCAGATGAACCTGGTTCATCTGTGGAGGAGACTTTGGCAGATATGCTAAAGAAAGTTGAAGCCAGTTATGATCCAAAGAAACGCAAGGCCTCCTCACAAAGGACCCCTGTTGCGTCCAAACCAACTAAGAAGAGCAAAGTTTCATCACCTAAGTCTGCTGCACCTAGGGGTAGAGCCACAAGAAGTAGGGTGAGGCAAAGTGAAGCAGAACTGCAAAAGGCACTAGAGGAGAGTAAGAAAAAGAAGAAAGAAAAGGGAAAGCAAAAATGGTTGAAAGTTCTGAGGCTGCTGTAGAAGAGGGAGAGGAAGAGATGGAACTGGTCCATCAAGAGAGAAGTACGACTGTAGAAGTTCCCACTGCCAAATCAAGGAGAACCAGGTCTTCTGCAAAGAAGCCCTCCAAGTCTGTACCTGCTGAATCCTCTCTAGCTAAAAGAACTAGGTCAGATGCAAAGGGAAAACAAGTGCAAGTTGAGGAAGAAGAGGATGAAGAGTGGAGTGAAGAAGAAGGAGAAGAAGAGTCAGAACAGGAACAAGATAGGTTTGTCAATTTTAGCAAACGAAAAATTCTGAAAGGTAGATTGCTCAAAGACCTGGAGGAGCCAGGCATCGTAAGATTGTTGGCTTCACTGGAGGCACAAGGATGGAAGGACATGGTCCTTCAGATGGATGGAAGATTGGCCAGAAAAGAACTTGTTGAATTCATGGCTAATGGGACTGTGCAGAATGGGCTGGTAACCAGTATAGTGAAGGGGGTGAAGGTGAAATTTGATGCAC